>NW_020664543.1:2588810-2629581 GCF_002925995.2 Terrapene triunguis | reverse complement strand
GGAGGAGGAGGACCCCGGCCCCCTCGCCCCCGCTGGGGGGGGGGGGGGCGGGGGGGGCCCGGCCCCCTGGCCCCCGGGGGGGGGGGGGGGGGAGGTGGAGGGACCCTGGCCCTATAGCTCCTGCTGGGGGTAGCAGGCTGTGTCCAGCCCCTGATTCCTCCAGAAATTTTTTTAAACTCCCATGTTTTAAAATCACCCCTGGGGACCCTGAATTCCCGAGTCACCTAGGGGAGGGTCACCATCCTACCAACGGCTTTGCAGCCCCCCTTTCTCTAGTGTAGGGGGAGCTCAGGGTTAGTCCCCAGGAGAGAGGGGCTGTAACAGGGTCCCAAGCTCCTCTCTGCTGCTGGAGCATCCTTCTAAGGCCTGGAGTCTTCAGTTGCCTTTTTCTCTCAAGCACCCCCCTCCTCTTCACCCCCCCCCCCCCCAAAAATAGATGCTGGGAAAATAGCCCTAAATACAGGTGTCCCCAGCACTGTGACGGCTGGAAGTTCAGGCAGGTAAGGAACCCCCTTTGTATTCTTATTCATCCCCTTTGGTTTGTTTGTGCATGCAGGGACCTGGGTGCTGGCACATGTGAGTGATGTTTTGCCAACAAACTTTTAGTTTTTCTTTTTAATTCCTCGTATGCGGTTTTTCCTCTGGCTGGGGATGTGCAAGGAGCAATCCTGGCCCAATGCAAACCGGACCTGCCACTGCACCCGAGAGGGGTCTGGCATAGGGAGAGGAGCTTTTGGAATAAGAATACTGGTGTTCTAGCGCAGTGGTTCTCAAACTTTTGTATTGGTGACCCCTTTTGCACAGCAAGTCTGAATACGACCACCCTTAAATTAAAAACACATTTTAAAAATATTTAACACTATTATAAATGCAGGAGGCAAAACAGGATTTTGGGGGTGAAGGCTGACAGTTCATGACCTCCCTCCCCATGTAATAACTTTGTGACCCCCTGAGGGGGTCACAACCCCCAGTTTGAGAACTCCTGTTATAGCGCTTCAGCTAATGGACAGTTACAGTCAAGTGGCCTTCAGATTGCAGAGCTGGTTACTTTATAGCACTCAAAAGTGTATTGGGCACCTCATAATGCAAATAAGGAGCCATGGTCCCTGCCTGGAAGGGCTTACAGTATACAGCCCTAATCCTGAAATCGCTTCTGCTGTACCTGTGTGGAACCTGGAGCAAACCTTTTGATTTTATTAGTTTTTGTAGTATAGATAACCTAACTATACATTTCTCTGATCAAATATGTACCCAACTCCCAAGCCCAGCGCTAGCTGAGGCTGTGACCCATCTTCCTGGTGTGAGCTTGGTGGTTTCCATAGAGAGTCTTTTGTTTGTTCTTATTTCTTGTGCCAAGGGAATTACAAATGTCTTTGGAAAGAGCTTAGGTATGTATGTGATGTGAGGCCAGATAGTTTTCCCCTTTCTCTCCAAGAATTGAAGCTTTCTGCAATTTCAGCTGCTTCCCAGGACATTTATTACTATTTAAAGAAATAAAACAACATAGCAGAGTAATTGTGAAACTGCTTTGAGGCCATGGGGGTTGGAAAGGAGCCGGCGCGGTCCTTGGGAGCTGGGCTTTGCTATGCAAAAGGAAGAAAGGGGCAGAATTAAAGTACCGCTTTGGCTGTTAAGGTTGGAGGGTGCAGTGTGTTAATTTGGCCTCACACTCCCTCAAAACCTTCTTTGAAAGGACACATTCCTGGCTAGAAGTGAGTGACAAAAGTTGTGTTAATTCGTGCATCTCACAATCCTTCTCAACACACTCCAGTTGCAACTTGTAAAATCTGAATGAAGGGAGTTTGAGGTGGGGAATGGTGTCTGAACTGAAAGAACCCTCTTGGACACAGTATGGTATAGTGGGGTGAGCCTCAGCTTCCCAATCTGTCACATGGGGACTGTGATACATGCCTGCCTGACACAGGTGGGTCTGGGGATTAGTTAGGCCAAAATACCAAGGAAGTGGCCACTGATTTTGGGTACCTTAAATTTTGGGAGTCTAACTTAAGACATGCTGGATCTGACCCTCAACGGTGCCGAGTGCCCACAGACCCAGTTGAAGATGCTGAGAGCTGCAGATGCTTAGCAAATCAGGCCTAAGGTGCCTGAAGTTCAAAAATTTTAGGCTACTTTTGAAAATGTTGGCATGGGTGCTTAGCAAGTACTCGCAGGTGCAAAGAGCCAGGCCAAGCAGGGTGTGAGCTGGTGGATATTCAGCCCCTGTGCGTTTGGGCTGTTGGGGGAAAGCGGAGAGGCCAGGACCAGCTCCAGGCACCAGCCGAGCAAGCGCGTGCTTGGGGCGGCAGATTCTAAGGGGCGGCATTCCGTCCAATCCTTTTTTTTTTTTTTTTTTTTTTGGCTTGGGGCGGCAAAAAAGCCAGAGCCGGCCCTGGGAGAGGCAGATGACTTATCCTGTCTCTGAGCTATGTAGGCCCCTCTCACTTGCCACCTGACCCTAGTTGTATTCTTCTGTGCTTCATCTCATCTCAATCCACTGCAGTTTTAGGATTTGTCGCCCTCTCCATCCCACAATGAAAAGCACCCGCAGCAGTTCCTCATTCCAAGCCATCAATGCCAATGGCTTGGACCTGAGTCTAACGGGCCTCCCACTGCAAGTCTTGCGGCGGCCGAGCAGTGCCTCTCCAGCTAAGCACATCGCTCGTTCCATCTCCGTCATCACCGAGAGCAAGCCCAGAAGGAACGCTTCGGTGAGTACTGCGTTTGTGGGGTGCTTTCTCCCAAACCCTCCCATCACCAGGAGAACCTGGGCAGACATTTCAGACTTCTTGATACACTTCTGTTCTCTAGGGGTTGCTGAGTGTTTAACTTCATCCCCTGGGGACATGCATTCCCCTTGCTTTTGCTCTCTGAGCAGAAGTTAGGTGTGTGCTTTGGGATGGGGGGGTTCCACAAAGGGCCTGTTGCTGTTTTATGAGGCACCATTGCTATGCATTTTTATTCTAGAATTCCCTAGTTCTTTGGGAGGAATTTGCTTTGCTGAGTCCATCCCGGCATTCTGTGCCCATGCATCACTTTAGAGAGTTATTGTTGGGTTTTGTAACACACTACTGGGGATACCCAGAGCTCTGAGCCACTGTGTTCCCTCTCTGCCTTTGCAAGAGTGAGCTTTGCTGGCAAATTAGACTGTGTGTCAGCTCCCTCCCATGCCAGCTTGTCTTCCTCACCAGCAAACTCCTCAGGACTCTCCCAGCCCAGACCTCGCCAGCAAGTAACGTAACAATCAGTGAATTCCAGCCCCCAGGCGCCTCAGAGAGATTTCTTGGCAGTGCACAGCCCCTACCCCTGTGCTTTCACAGAAGGCATTCAGTTTGCTGCTCTGTTAGAGTCAGACATCACAGCTTATCAATATCACTGAGGTAAATATTCCCGTCCCTTCAATCACAGCACCGAAGGGGGTTATAGTAAAAGGAAAACAAGTTAATTAACGAGAGAGCATGGATTAAGTTATACCAAGTAAAAGAGATAAAGTTCGAGACGGTTACAAGCAAATGAAAGTGAAAACATGCATCTCAAGGTCTAAAACTTAAAGATAGTCTTTATTCAAGACGGTTTCTTTTACCCCCCCCCATCTCCTTTCGAGCTTTTAACTGGCTGGCCTGGGCAGGACCTATCACAGAGCAAATCACTTGGTTTCTTTTTCGCCTGAGGTGAAGGATAAAGGTGGAGTCTCTTTCTGTTCCTTATATCCCCAAAGGGATTTCTTCATCTTACCAGGCAGGGAGGCCTCTGAGGACCCAGTCTCCTGCATCTGTCGAGGGTGCAGGTGCCATGTTAATTTCTGTCTCTTGAGCTCGGGAACAGGATAACCCCCTGCTCGTTTAGCTGGATTGCTGTGTTTACTGCTAATATGTAAATTGAGGTAAAGCCACATTCCTTTGTGTAGGACAGACCCATTCATCCCCTTTACCTTGGCTAGGCTGTCTTGTCTTCACCATCATACAGAGAGAATTTGTAACTTCACATATAAAGTCAACACGTGCCTCGGATCATGAGATTAATATCCAGTGTGGTGTTAGCTTTCCTAAGACACCTCACAAGGCTTATTTTGTACAAATATCATTGCCGTAGTGTATAGGGTGTGAATATGGGGTGTCTCAGTCACAGATTTCACTTTCTCCTGTGCAGGAAGATGCAGGACTTGGCTGCTCCAGAGCCATTAACAATCTCCGGAGATCCAATAGTACCACCCAGGTCAACCAGCAGGTGAACGGTGCTTTTCGGTAAGGGCTAAAAAAATACCCACCCATCCTGTTTACTAACCAGCGAGGAAACCCTCTGCTTCGTGGTCTTGTTAGGCTAACTGTTCAGTGTCTGAGTTCCAGGTACTTCACTTGGGGGAACATCGGGCTAGAATCCAAGGGAGATAGGAAGTGTAATTCTGTGGGCCTGAAACCTCTTTCAGAAATAAGCCTCAAGTAAACTGAATGCCATATTCATTCCAATAGGCACTGTTGCCCATGCTAATAATCCAACCTGTGCTGCCTAGCACTCATGAGCAACCATACAATAGCAAATCATTGTGCTTGCAAGGTGGACAAGGCAGGGAGGGGGACAGCTGACCTGTTGAATTGACCGAATCTACTTCCCAACCCTGTGGGTGCTCAGACACTACTGAGGTGTAGGGGCCTCATAAATAGGTAGCTGGATTTCTTCAGCTCTCAGAGGGGAGAGAGCATCCAGTATTATTACAGGAGCGAAGAAACTACTGCTGTCAACTGCTGTGACCTCCCTGGGGCCTGTCCTCACTCCTCTTGTCTTCCAAGGGGCAGGAGGGCATTATTCTGCTATTTCAGATTCTTGACTGTCTCTGAGTGGGAAGGACCGTGCTTCCTTTTTGAATGAAATTTACCTCCAGCCCATGGGATCCTGCTGCTCTTTCGCTCTTTGTTACTCTTAGGGACGTAAAATGCGGAATTGGGAGAGGGAGGCAAAGGGGAACTATTGGAATGAAAGAAACGAATGCCATGTCTCTTCCAGCTTCAGGCTCTAATATTTTACACCGTGCTTCTCATCTAGGGCCTCTCTTATACGTTCTAAAGGCTGATTACTTGATCAGCATGAAAGGGGGGAGCTGAACATGGGAGTGTAAGAGTGGGGTATGCGGGCTCTCTGGACATCCTATTTCTAGGAGCTGATGCACAGGGAAGGTTTGCTTTTCTTGCTGCTGCTGCTTCTCTTAAAAGCTAGGCCTCCCCCACCTCCAGGAATGCATTGTTAAATGCTGAAGGGAAATTCTTTTGTGCGTAGAATAGTAGATGAAATGGGGATTTAAGTCCGAATCTGCTTAGAGAATAGTTCTCTTATATGCCACTTGACACAGACCAGAGTCCTGATCTAGCTGGCACCTCAGACTAGTGTGCTGTTTGTGAGGTTCTTCACAAAGTTTCCAGGTTAATCAGGGCTTGTTTGGGGAGCTCGCTTGTTCCCATGTTCCGAGTTGTAATCAGCTCTGATTTTTTGCCTCCCACTGTGTAAATCCTCACTGAAGGCCCTCTGCCCTTCAAATTTTGCATTGTGGTTGGTGGATAGAGGAGGAGTCCTGGCCAGTTTTAGGCAGAAGAGAGACACCATTTCTGAAAGATGAGAGCTTGAATAAACAGGCTTACTTCTTTGGCAAATTCTTGTAACGCTGTTTTTGCCACTTTGTAGCTCAGAAATTATGAGCCCTGGTTTAGTTGCAAGTTCTTAGCAAGAGGTGGAGCACAGGTCTGTGCTGAGCTGGGGCTGCTCACTGCCGAGTTAGAAATGAGAGAATGTTTGGGGTGCAGCGGACTGTGAGGTCTGCTTGACTCTGCGAGGTTTGCAAAGGCTTTGACGGACTGTGCAACGTTTATCAACAGACTGACTGGCTTTAGAAGCATAACCAGACGCTGTGTCCGCATGGACTTCAGGGTGCCATGAGAATGGCAGATGCTGTGCTCATGTGCTTCCCGCTGTCTGAAGGTTTCGTTTTGGCCGAGCTTTAATTCTGGGTATTTTGGTTTTTAGACTTTAAAAAAAAAATAAAAATGCTGCATTCAGTGAAAGATTTCCCCCCGCTGAGTTATTGCTAGGTATGTACAGCCTTTGCTCCACGTTATAGGAACACACACGTCCTCACATACACTCCTCCATGCTTTCCACCTCTCCAGGAATCACAAAGCACTTCACACTCTTGTTAATTCTCAAAACACCCCTGCGAGTGGGATATTCTCCCCATTTGAGATGAGTCAGTGATTTTCCACAGGTCATGTGGCAAGTCATCGATAGAACCCGGGAGTCCTGACTCTCAGTCCCTGCTGTGCCACTCGCTCATACTCCTTCCCATAATATAACATGTCTTTACATGGGGCTTTGAAATATACAGCACTGTGTATGAGCTAATTATATGTAGAACCAATGACTACATAACGACACCTTCTTCCTGCAAAGCTCTTTTACTTCCTGTTTTGGAGAACAGGTGCCAGGTGAGTCTTGGCTTTTTCAGGCCAGCTCTATGGATTAGTGTCAGACTGTGCCGATTTGTGAAGATCAGGGCACCCAACAGCCTCCCCTGGCACCACAGATGCAACCCTTGAAAGAGAAACCCCCAGGGCAGCACTGTCTTTTTGCTGTTATTTCTGCATTTGAGGTTCCTGAAAAGGATTTTTTTTCATTCCTTATCTTTCTTGGGATGTCCTTCTTTTGGGAACACAGTGCCGAGCAGCCTGGAGACTTCTTGACCTTCTTTGACAGCAGCTCTGGGGGAAGAAAAAAGCTGGCAAGTCTGAGCAAAACCTCTCCAGAAAAGAAAACCACATGGAATATCCTGGTAAGGGAGACATCCTATTTTGACTGCTGTGGGCAACATTACGCTCCCCATACTCATGTGAGTAGCCCATTGACTTCAAGTTAATGGGGCAAGCCACATGCTTCAGTCCTTGATCGGTTCTCTCTGTATAGGGGTACATTTCCAGCGTGGTGCTGCTGTGGTTGAACACCCTGATATCCTGCCCGTTAGATCTGCAGCACAAATGGTTAGCAAGGCAGCCTGCTGCCACATGGGTGCTCCCTGGCCTGTGTTCGACCGTGGGTCTATTTGTCTGGCCCATTGGCTGTTGGTCCCTGACCTGGAGGAGTGCAAATGGACCTTTCAGAGCACATGCATGGTGGGACAGTGAATCGTTCTGGGAGACACTGGCCCTTGCAGGAAGTCCACATTCCCGGGGAGGGTTTATAATACACACTGACTGAGCGCACTCCTACTTCTGCTTAACGCCACCGTAGGACGATCAGCCCAGGGTCTTCCCGATCCCATCCAGCAGCCGCAGCTCCAGCACGCTGGAGTCCCCAGCAGGCATGAGGAAGAAAGAAACCACTGTGCTGCTGGCACCTAACTTCACTGCCAATAACAGGTAAGAGAGGGTAGCACAGGGCTGGGACGGTTCACCCCTCTTCTTTAGATGTGGAGCTAAAACCAGGAAAAGGAGGTGGTGATATGAGTCAGCTGAGAATGAGATGTGAACGGCTATCTAGACCCCCACGCATGTAATGTATAGTGTATGCATGGGATTTCACAGACCAGGGGAATGGAGCTCCCCATCTAAACTAACTGCACCGCGATAGCTAAGGGTCAGATGCAACAGGGCGCTGATGGCATCTGAGCAGAGATTAGTCCTGGAAGGCTGGGCTGGAGAGGAGACACTTAAGGTTGCTTAGTGCCCAGGAAGAGAGATGCTGCTCTAGATTTAGGAGAGGGAATGAATCAAGTGTGAATCCAGGAGTAGAAGGAGCAGGCAAAGGCAGGGGGATGGAGCTGCACAGGTGAGGATGAGGAGACTGAACCTGGTGTTGAAGAGGCAGGAAGCTGACAAAGGAGGAGAACATGGCAGGAGGGGAAGATGGCTTCAGTGCACTGGGTACAAAGCTCCTTCCCCACTCGTTTACTAGAGAGTACAGTGGCTCCACTTGCTCTAGAGAGCAGGAGTCCCGTACTGCAGGGGACTAGATGGTATAGGAAATATGGACAGAGGGTTTTGCAATGCAGCATTTGAAACTCCCTCCTTTCCTGTGCTGCGAAAGGCAAGGCTTACGCCAGACCGACACGTTGAAAATGCCGGGACGGGCAGACGCAAACTCACAGGCTCTCGGCTGCCGTCCCACGTTAGCACTTTTCCTGCGCTCAGGGGATGTGTGTGTAGCTCTCTGCGTAATGCTGTGTACCAGCCGGGGAGGAGTACGTTCTAGGTGACAAGTGAATTTCTAGGAGCTGCCTTCTGGGCAGCAATGCACCTGGTAACAATGCCTGAAAGCCTAAGAGAAGCTGTGAGTATTTGGGGTGCTGGGAAAACAGTACAGTTATCCTAAGAGCCCATTTCTGTGCTTTGATCCAGCCAGTCCTAACGTCTCATTCTTCTCTCCACACAAGGAGTAACAAAGGGGCCATGGGCAACTGCGTCACCACCATGGTGCATAACAACTACTCCACCACAGACAAGGCCTCCACGCCGAAAAGTTCCAACCAAGCAGGAACTTCCCTCAAGTACGTATGGGTGAACGCTCTGCTGGGGACTATTTCTCTGCCGCTGGACAGGCCTGGACTGGGTGACCAGACCTGCTCCTGTGCCTGGCTTGCGCCATACGCTCAGGAGGGGTTTAGATGCATGAGAAAGGATGCGTCTTAAAACATGTCACCCCCTAAGTGTGACTGATATTGCTAGCTGACAGTGCAGGCCCTTAGCTGCGTCATGCCAGACGACTGCTAGCACCTCTGATAGAATGTTCCCAGACCTGTCCATGGACCTTCAGGCACCTCCTGAGGGCTCAGAACTGGTCCAGCCCTTGAACTGAGGGTGTGTGTGAGACAAGGCGAAGGGAGGGGGCTCCTCTGTGAAACACTGAGCGTTTGACTCTCCGTTCAGCTCCTAAAGCCCTAGTCACTCTTTACAAATGGAGTTTCATTGTGCTTGCCTGACCAGCGCAGGTGCTTGCAGAGATCTGGCAACCCAGGACTCCTGGTTATATTCTCAGCTGTTCCACTGACTCGCTATATGGCCGTGGGCAAGTGCCTTCTCCTCTCTCAAGGTTTCCTTACCCCTTGAAACGTGCTTTCGTCCCTTGGGTGCCGGTCCCTAGCAAAGGGCGAAGCCCAAGAGCAGTTCCTTGTCCAGCAAGAGGTTCCGGTTTTATGCAGGTTATGGGTGCCCATGGGTCTGGCTGGTGGGCACAGCAAAGCGCCTTTTACTGCCCTGTGCACTGGGCCAGCCCGCTGGGTGGGTCTGGCATTCAGCAGGATGGCCCTAGACAGTCTCCTCCTCTCCCTTAGCAACATGATCAAGGCGACCTCGAATGAGGACAGTGAGAGCAGCAGCTTCAAGAAGTCTCAGAAGAACTTTTCCAGCAACAACATAATGCCCCGCAACAACAGCAGCAGCCTGCTCAAGAGGAAGGAGGTGACGGAGGAGGAGGCAGAGAGGTGAGGCAGGGAGCGGAACAGAAAGGTGGGGGGGGGGAGTTTTCAAGCAGGGTGGGAGAAGCTTGGGGCTAATGGAGGGGAGAAGGGAGGGCCAGGGCTGGGGGAGGCAATGGACACTGTCAAGGCAGATTGCAGAGGGCATGGGGAAATGGAAGTGGGATATAGCGCAGAAGCTGGGAGAGGGAGCAGGTTTTGTCCAGTAACACATTCGGATGTGCATATTCTGTGGGCCAGTTCCTCAGCTGGTGGAAATCGGCATATCTCCATTACTTCAATGGAGATGCATCGATTTCGTCCTGCCTATGGTCTGGGTCTGTGCTGTCAGTCTCTCTGGGAGCTTGTGTGTCTGATCATACAGGAAGACAGGATACTGAGTTAGATGGACCTTGGGTCTGATTCAGTATGGCCGTTCTTCTGACTACTGTCCCCTTGTGGGCATGTCCACCTGAACGGCGAGACCAGATGAGGGAGGTGGTCAGTAGTGCCTCAGGCTGTGGGTGTGTAGTCTCTTCCCATGTGCTTGCAGCAGTCTCATTGAGCCGCCTCTTTCCCTTGTAGGTTCATTCATCAGGTTAACCTGGCGGCTGTGACCATCCAGCGCTGGTACCGACGCCACTCGCAGAGGCACAAGATGGGTGCAGCCGCTCTCGGGCACTTGTTGGCTTCCAAGAGAGAGGTCTGTCACAGGCAGGTCTCCTGGGTATTCGCTCGGAGCCAACTCCCCAGTCCAGCACAGCCTTGTGTGATGCTGGCGTGCTGCTGCCCTTGGAAACAGGAAAAGTAGTTCCCCTCTGGCCACCAAGCCACCCAGCTGAGAACTGGACAGGGTCTGATATGTAGCCAGAGGGATGTGTTGAGCGGCATTAGGCCCCTCCAGGCTCATGGAGCCAGAGAAGGACCCAGGCATCGAACTCGGGTGGCTCATGTGGCAGCACAGAGCACCGCTGGCCTGGGTGTTTGAATGGCGAATATTCACGTTGACATCCCTGGGAATTTAGTTCCTCTGAAAACCAGGCCACAAGCCCCTTGCTTCAGCCTCTGAGTGGTCTCTCCAAGTGTCATTCCCTTCCCTTGGTGTAGCTGCAAACAGCCACTTGATTGGCAGTAACAGCAGTAGTTCCTGTTGAAGGCTCCAGTCCTCGTTCTCCAGTGTCCGGTTACTGGGCACGCGTAATGTCTAGGGCAGTGATGTCCTGTGTTGGCATGTTGTGCTCCGTTGGTAATAACTGGCACCTTAGGAAGTGATGCATCATCTGCAGCTTTTTATATTTCTTAGTATTTAATTATTTATCTAAATAGGGGGAAAAAACCATAGCTCTTGCATGTGTGATTCTATTTTTAAGCCTGTCTCATCAGTGACTTCAAACCTAGCCAGCAGATAATTGCTTTTAGTGTTTCATAAACATGCACCCTCGGGTGAAACCTCTCTGGACACAGAGTCTCTGAAAAGGGAGGGTTGGGGCAGGAAACTCTCTCGGTTTGGGGCAACCCAGACAGGAGGGAAATGCAGTTTGTTCGCATCTCTTTGCTATGGGCAGCGAATGCTGGCGAGGAGCATCCATAGTTCTCAATAACGTCCATCTGTGCTTCTGTGAAGGAAATGCAGCAGCCGCGGATGGAGGAGGGGAACGTCCTGGACTTGCAGCGGAAGAAGGATGAGGAGAGACGGAGAATCCGGGAGGAGAAGGCCCAGCTGGCCCGGCGAGCTGCTATCCAGGTAATGGTGGGGCCAGTGGGCTCTGAGCAATGGGTGGGTCAGTTTGATTGGCTTACCTACTCAGGAGCCATCTTTAATGTGTATGTGGGGCAAGGGCAGGGAGGGGTGTTTCTCTGCCTTCACAAGGGCTTCACGCAGCATAGCTGGGGGAAGAGTTTGGGGGAAGCTGGGCAGCTCAGTGTGGGGTGGGATCCAGCGCCTCTGCCCTGGCCAGCCTGGAATCTCTTGCCGTTCAGCAGTCTGTGTGAAAAGCTGATCTCAGTCTAGCTCTTGGATAACAACCGTCCACATCCGAACTGGCCGCCCCTGCAGAGAGGTCACGGCTCAGTGGGCCACAGCGACAGGACTCCTCTCTTGGGAGGAGCAGGTCCCCGCAGGGCAGATTGAAACACACTGGCGGGGAGCATTGGCTTTGCTTCTGCGCATGCAGCGTCTGTCCTGTGTATCGTGCCCTCGTTACTCACTATTGGAGCAGCTCGCAGTCTGTACCGTGGTTACTCCCACCCTGCCAGCCCTGCACAGGAAGGCTTGGTCTCCGGGGGCTGCCGATGCAGCGTGGACATGTTCATTTTTAAGTCTTGCTGGATGGGATTGTCCTCTCATTAACCCTTCAGTGCCTGCTGCGCTCACTAGCATCACCCCAGTGCTCAAGCTGCCACCCCCTGCCCCCAGCCATTGATTACACAAACTGAGTGGTGCAGGAGCTCAGCAGCATGGGCAGAGGGGGGCCTTGTGCCAGGCAGGATGCTGACGGACAGTCCCCTGTTACAGGAGCTTCAACAGAAACGAGCCCAAAAGGCCGCTGATGCGAAGCGCCTCGCGGAGGAGGAGCTGGTGCTGCTGAAGGAAAGCAGACGGGTGGGAAGGAAAAAACCCACCAAGGCGGCCTCTGTGAAGAATGTCAGTCCCGCCAACAGCGTCGTCAAAGCCAATAATGCAGGTGAGAATCTCCCCAAGGCCTTCGGGCCGTAGCTCCGTGTGCACCTCTCGCCAGCGGCCGAGAGCCTGGGCAGTGGGGTGCTGGGGCATGGGAGCCGAAAGGAAGGCCAGGGCTCTTGGGTTGGTGTAAAGCAGTGAATGCTGCTTTGATTCCCACAGATGCAAATTTCCGCGCAGCAGCTGCCGAGCCCGAAGAAATCTTCCCCCCAGGGCCCGGTTCGGGCACTGGACAGGATAACGTGGCAGAGGACAAACCGCAGGTGGGCTCAGCTCTTCTCTTCTTTCCAGTCCCTGGGGCTTTCGAAAGCTCAGGCACTGGATTTGGCTCTCCCTCCTCTCCCCTCCCCTCCCTCCAGACTCTTTCAGTTCAGGGAGGCCCAGCAGGTGCTCAGCCCTTTGCTCAACTGGCCCAGGGGTGTGTGCTGAAGAGGCTTGCATGAGAGCGTGGAAAATGACCCCACTGCAGAGAAAGCTGGGACTGTGCGTTGGGCCTTTCTCGATTCAAAGGGCTACTGACCTCCCTGTTCTGCATCAGGCCGCACTGAGCCCCGCGCCTTCTGTGGCTCTTTAAAGCCCGGATTACAAGCTGGGCGGGCCCTGTAAACCATTTATCATGTGTGGGTTTTTCCCTCAATTCCTCCCACCCCTTCTTCCCTAGGCTGTGAACTCCAGAGAGCTGGCCAGTGAGGAGCTGCAGACGGTGGTCACTGCGACCAGCAGAGCCCAGTCCAAGGTCACCCTCAATGAGCTTCTGGACACCCTCAAACTGCTGGAGGAGGAGCCGGAGCTGATGCCCCAACCTAAGCTCTACAAGAAAGACAAATATGCCTGGATAGATGGGGTAATGTCAGGGCTCAGGGTTGGATAAGACCATCCCATAGACAGAGCTGGGGCTGCTGTGGGCAAGGAGGCTTCCCTCCCAGGGCCACGCAGTCAGAGACGGGATGAAAAGTTAATGCCCGTGAAATGCCACCATTTCAGACTGTGCCTCTGGGAGTGTCAATCAGGGACAAGGTGGAATTTGGCCTGGCTGGGGAAGTGAAGCATGCATGCCCTGTTCCCCTCCCGCCAGGAGCAGCAGGGCCTTGCTAAAACCCTTCTCTCAACCAGGCCAGAATTCCTGCGGACATGGAGTGTGAGCGTGTCCACATGAGGACTGGCCATTAGGGGGCGATGGAAGAATTCGGTTCCATTGGTGACAGCTGATTACTCACCCAATGCCGTGCCTCCCAAGCAGTCCCCACTCTCTGCTGTGCTATTGCACTGCACTGCTCCCTGCAGGCTGCTGTGTCCATGAATGCCATCCATCTTCTCCCTGGGCAGGAGGCCGACTCAAACTCCCTGACTGCTGATAACCTGGAGAAGTTTGGAAAGCTGAACCATTGCCCCGGCGTCCCTGGGGACGGGGCTCTGCTCTCCGAAGCCAAGCTGCAGAGCATCATCACCTTCCTGGATGAGATGGAGAAGTCGGAGCAGGAGCGGCCCAGATCCGCTGCCTCTGCCACTCAGCAGGAGGTGAGCAGCAGGGCAGTGTGCTAGCCTAGCACCTGCAACGTGTGTTAAATGGGAACTTGCCCGCTGGCTCTTCCGCTCGGAAGCTGCTGTGGAACAGAATGAGATGGGGCCAATGTAACGGAGACTGAAATGGATCCGTCGACATCCTCGCTGGGAAAGGGGAAGCCACCGAGGCCTTCGGACCATGTTCCCCTTCACCTTGCTGCTGTCTTGGCTGGGGTGGCGGGGAGTCTTTAAAAGGCATGGCCTTGGGCAAGTGGGGGGTTGGGGTGTGGCTTTTGGAGCACGGAAAGGGAATACATCTGCTGTCTCCATTCCAGGAGGTTAGCGAGGGACCTGTCCTGTAGGTGAGGGCTGGGGTTCCAGAGCCCGTTTGAGGGGCCTGACAGTACAGTGGCTGAGTCCCTCCTGCCTCTGGAGACCTGGGGGAGGATGCTGTGGGGGGAAGAGGGGGTCTCCTGGTCCTACACTGAGCTGGTTTCCTCTCCCAGGGGCTCTTGTCTGAAGAGGAGGTGGCCCACCTGGAGCAAGCTTCAGCCGTAGCAACAGAGGTCACCAGCTCCATCATGAGGCTGAAACTGGAGGTGGAGGAGAAGAAGCGAGCCATCACCCTGCTGCAGACCGCGCTGGTGTGTAGCCCAGACACTCGTCAGCCTGGGGCGGGAATGAGGGCCGTGGGGCCTGCAGCAGTGGGAACCAGAGCTGGCCCTTCAGGGCTGGCCTGCACTCTCGACCATGTGAGAGGGCAGCTGTACCACCCCCTGCACCAAAGGGCGAGCAGTTAGTCATGCTAAATACCCATGGCAAGTTGGGGACAGATCCTCTCCATCATGGTGCCAAGCTAACGTGGAGGGACCAGAGGGATGGATCCTGAGCTCACACGGACTGAGCCATTGGCAGTGATCTGGGAAAGTTCAGCTCGGGGGCTGGGCAATCCCTTCCCTCCATGGTGTGCTCACCTCCACTCTCCTTGTCCACAAGATGCCCAGTCGGGTGGGGACTTCTGAGCCTTCTTTGTACTGCCAAAGTGCCCGACAGTGTCAGTGACCCTAATGGGAGCTGGTTGGGTCCTGGCCACGCTCCTGATCCAGCCTGCAACTCTTCAGGAAAGGGAAGAGCACTAGCATGCCAGGACTGCTGTCTTTCTTCCCCTGGCCCCACCTGCCCAGTCTGTGCTCTGCTCCCTTTCTCTCCTCCCCGCCCCCTCCCACTGGGACCTGGCAGCCCTCAACCCCAGTCAAGCTGAACCTAGTGGGCAGGCACATTCCTGGTCTCTGCCCTCTCTGTGCCCTTCAGGACTAAAGTGACTGGTTATGCCAGCCCCAGCTCCGTGTGGGCAGCTCTCCCTAACGTCCTGTGGTTATTTCCCCTGCGCCTGACAGGCACAGCAGCGGGAACTGACCGTGCGGCACGTCAAAGAGACTGAGAAGGAGCTTGGCCACCAGCTCCAGCTGCAGAGAGAGCAGTACGAGGCTGCTATCCAGAGACACTTGGCCTTCATCGACCAGGTAATCTCCCTTCCCGGGTGGGACGCTTTAGAATCACAAAGCCAGGAGCCCCCTCCTCACACCCCTCCAATGGTCCTTCTTGAAGTGTTAGGAGTCTGCTCCAGTTACAAACTCCTTCCGAAAGCCCTTGTGCCTGGGTGTGGGAGGGGGAGGCCCTGCTTCCCATTCTCCAGCAAGGGGCTGCCTGGTGGGGAGGGAGCAGGTTCTATACCAGCCTTTCGGAGTAGTTAGCTGGCAGAGCATCCTTTAACTTCCCAAGGACCTGCAGTGGAGTCAGTGCCCACGACGTGGGTGCTGGGTCCCGAGCGGGGTGATCTAACCTTCCCCCACCCTCTCTCTCAGCTGATTGATGATAAGAAGGTTCTGAGTGAGAAGTGCGAGGCTGTGGTGGCAGAGCTGAAGCAGGTGGACCAGAAATACACCAAGAAGATTTCCCAAATGCAGGAGCAGCATGAGCTGGTGAGAAGGTGTGGAGGAGGGAGGGATGGGTGGGAAGTGGAGAGATGAGACTCGCTCCGAGACCATCACAGCAGAGCGCAAGCGGAGGCAGAGCACTGTGTCCTCTCCAATCTGTGGGCTTTCTTAGGCTGGAGCCATCCAGGTCCTGGCTACCTCTTCTGCTGATGAAAGGGAGAGAGCATGGCTTCCCCCGGGGATGGGTTCCAGTCTGAGGCTAGCTGGCAAGCCAGAGGAGGCTTCCATCCTGACTGACTGGGGCTGCTGCATTACATCCGAGCCCTGCCTGGCTGGGCCGACCGGAATTAGAGCTGGGCACGCAATGGAAAGCTGTTGGTGTCAGATTGCTGAGGACGGCCTGTTTCCCCACCAAGGCCAGGCTGTGGAGGTGACGCCCCAAGCCCGCTGGGCAGCGCCAGTGGAGAGGGATGCTAGGCACCAGAACAAACCTGCCTCTGCAGAAGAGTTTCTTACGGTGGCTTTGGATACTGGAAAGAGGGGCTTGTTCCCAGGCTGGAAATGCGCAGGGCCTGAGGGTAATGTGGGTTGGGGAACCCTCGGAGGGAGCGATGGCAAAGGGGCTCTGAGAGCTCAGCTTGTCCTGCCGCCCTCCGTCAAACAGTCCATCCTCTGCGGGATGCTGCCTCGTCGTGAGGAACGGTCATCCTGCGTTTCCCTTCGCCCAGGTTGTACCCGTGACTCAGTCGCTGTGCGCTGGTCAGACAGAGCAGCAACCCATCGCCTCGCCTTACTCAGATCTGTTCTCCTCAGCCAGTCTCAGCAGCTCTGAACTCACTCCTTGGCGAGGGTGCCCGACCCTCCCACGCACACTGACAACGGGCCTCCTGCACCTCCTGCTATTGTGCTCTGAGCCCCCTGCCCGCCCACAGACGAGCCAATGACCCCCAGTCCTGACCTGTCGCACCTCCTGCTGTTTATTTCCTAGCCCTGCATCGAGTGGAGACAGCCGTTAGCATCAAACCGTGGCCACTTTGTCACGTGGACGCGTAGAAACTAGGTCAAGACCCACCAAGCTCGTTTCACTTTGGTTTTTAAGCCAGAGTTTGAGTCCAGACAGGAGGGAAAGGCAAGTGCGCTCGTGCTCCCCGGAGCCTCTGGGTGGCTCGCATCTTGCAGTGGGCTGAGCTGGCCCAGCACCTGGTCGAGATGTGAGGCAGCCATACTTACTGGCGAGAGACGAGCTGGGGACAGTGAGGGGTGGTACAGACCCGGGCTGAGGGCTCCTGCCTTGATCTGTCTGCCCCACGTACTCATCTGGCCCCCATGACCGTAGTATCTGGGATCCTCGTGATCTTTAGCGCATTTATCCTCACGTCCCCGTGTGCAGCAGGCCAAGGCTGTTAGCCCCGTGGTACAGAGGGGAGCTGAGGCCCAGAGGGACTGAGGGACTCGCCCAAGCTCACACAGGATGTCTGTGGCAGAGCAGGGAGTTGAACCCAGGCTTCCTAAGTCGCACGCTGGTGCCCCAGCCCCGGGGTCATCCTTTGTGTGATGGGTTAAATTCCCTTTCTCGGCTTCTCTAGGGCCAGCCGAGTTGCCAAGCAGTCAGGAGCCTCTTCTCCTTTCCTTGCTAGCCCCGTCACATGCTGGTCCGCGGAGAGGAATTGAGTTCATGGGACCTCCCTGCCACTCGGCTCTTTTGAGAGCTGCAGGTTTCTGTATTGGCCCCACTGCCTAGCTAGTCAGGCTGCTCCCTTCTGCTGCATCTGCTTTCTGAGTCACGGGGGTGAATGAGCAGTTGGTGCTTTCATGTGCCCCCTCCCCTTCAGCACGTCCTGCAGCCGGTTAGCAGGAAGCCTAGGTGTGACTTCCCCTCCCTCGCCTGTGTGAGCAGGGGCAGCTATGTTCGGGTGCAGGACCAGCTGTGATACTCCTTAGTGCTGTTCCCAGCACTGTCCTCGTGTTAACTCACCCGCTTGGCTGCATCTTCCTGTCATCACCACAGTCCCCTGTTGGGTTTCTGCTCCCACCCAGGCTCTCTGACTTTACACGCCTTTGGGTTTCTCCCCAGTCTGGTGCACTCTGGCCCCCTTGTGGGAGGTAAATCTATTCTTGGCTCTCTCTGGGCCATGCACCTCTGTTCCGTGCACTGTCTGGCTGACCTGGAGCTGCTGCTGTCTCTGAGCACCTACGGGTGAAAGCATCAAGATGGTAATAGGCAAACCCCTGCCCGGGGCAGGGAGAGTGTGGAGGATTTCACAGCTCGACACAGAGGGTTGGTCATTGACAATAACAGCCACAACCACACTGCCTCCCTGCACTGGTTACTGGGCTCAGAGGCTGAGTCCGAGCCATCATTCTCTTCCTCTTCTGACTTTGCTGCTGTGCAATTCGCTGTCTCCTCTCCCTAGAGGGGGTCACGCTGTCCAGAGAGAGCCACAGACCCTTTAGAATGACCCCCACCCTCCTTCCTTCCAAACAGAGTCCAGGTCATACAGCTGTCTTACGGTTCGGTAGTGTTTTGCATCCAAAAGGATTCAGGGTGCTTTGCAGCCTGTGCGAACAAGGAGCACTGCATTCCAGCCGGCAATTAGAGTATGCTGTATTCAACTGAAACCTCCATGGAAACTTATTAATGCCAAGTGTTAATGATTTACATTTGACTGGGCAGGACTCTGGAGCTGGCTCTCCCAAACAAGCGCCCTAGAGAAGAACGGTAAGAGCAGTAGGACCTGGAGTGTCCAGCATCACCTGTGCCCATGGAATCGGAAGCAGTTGGCAAAGCAGTAGTGTCTAAGGAAGGAGTGACATGCTAATATCTGCCCTGGGCACAGCCTGCTGCAGGAAGGCCAGAAAACATCCTCTTTAGCAGAGCTGTGTGGCATTGTAAAGCTTGTGTAGATTCAACTGTGACGTTGCAAGATCCTGTGAAAGGTGCATCTGTCTGTCCTCCTATAGCCCCCGTGCTCCCGTCCTGAATTGGGGCTTGCAGGGGGTTGGAAAATCAAGTACTCATAGATTCCCCAAAAGAACACAGCACTCCGTACACGCCTCTCCAGGCAGGTAACTGCATGTGCGCATGGATGTGCATATGTGCCTCTCTCTGTCCTCAGATAGGCACCATCAGCCTGGATTCGCCCTAAACCAGGTTTCCAGCTGGGGCTCTCATTTGTTTGCTACTTTCAGCAGATGCATTTCCAAAGGCTTCCTACTACAACAGGTAACTCCCCTGCTACTGTTTGCTGAGCTCCACAGGGCTCTCTGGCCCCATCAAAGGAGAGGGGTAAAGGCACTGGGACAGTGTGTCTTTGCCTAGCTGTGGGGTGCGCGCTTGGGCTGTGGCTGTTCAGGTTGCCCATGCGTAGCAAAGGTCATTGGCTCTTGCCTGGTGCTAGGGACTTTCCTCTCAATGGGAAAACTGCATTTGTAAGGAGTTTTATTGCCTTCCATCTTGTCCCTGAAGTTTGATATTCGGTTCCCAACAGGAGATCAAGAAACTCAAGGAGCTGATGAGTGCGACTGAGAAAATCCGCCGGGAGAAATGGATCGATGAGAAAACCAAGAAGATCAAAGAAATCACTGTGAAAGGTACAGAAGGTTCCTCTCTCTGCAGAGGTGTGAAAGCCAGTGTGTGCCTGTCCCTACCCCCCACATGCACACAGCGGGCACCCCACCCATAAGGAGCTGCTGACACCTCATTGCAGATTCCACATGTCAGGGCTGTTCTGCTTGTGCATTTCCTGCCTCTGCTGATGGTCCAGTGCGAGCAGGAGATTCGGCTGCAGCTTCCCTGCCTGGGGCCATAACGCGCTGTTCTGACGTCCCAGCTAGCCGTTTATAGGCGGGTTGTGAGGTACTGGGCTGAGAGCAGGCTCTTCTGAGGAGCCAAGATCCTGCTTTCAGACACATGCCCCTGAACAGTAACTTAAATCAACAAGCGGGGTGGGGAGGGTCAGGAATTGCCCATGGCGCGTTTCCATGTCCTGGCCCTGACTTGGAGGCTGCCCCGCCTTTGTGCTTTTTTTGGTCATCTCCCTTTTGAAGCTCAGCTCACAGTAGCAGTGACGGTTCCCTGCTGGTTTTGTCCTTTATTCCAGTTGCCAAGTACTGAGTAGTCACAGCAGACAGAGCATTCGCAGCTGGAGAAGGGAAAGCCCTGTTAGCTCATCCAGCCCCTTCTCCTAGGAGCCAGTGCAGGATCCTTCCTTCCTGCGCTTTCTGGGTCCTTTGTCCTTCCTGTTGTCGGCTCCCTCTTCCCGCCCCAGGCTGGGTTTTGGCCGGAGCTGACAATAAAGTGACTGGTTCGTGCTCTTCTTGGACTTTAAGTTTCTTGAGCTGAAGACCTTGACTTCTGTACAGGGCTCAGCAAGTTTCCTCCCCCGCCCATAAGTAATGCTGCATGCGATGCGACGCCGGTCCCTGTCCCTGACAGTTTACACTCTAGCAGGCTGCGGCGAAGCCCAGAAGAAGGGTTAGCTTTGAGTTAGGTATAGCAGAGTGTTTTATTTAGTTCCCTGCAGGCATGGTGGAAGGACTCAGGGCTTGCCCCATCAATGTTATGGGGTATTCAGTCCTGAAGCTGGAAAGCTTGGGTAGCTCCCCCTTCCCTCCCACTCCTTTAGCTGCCTGTCCTATCTCCAGGCCATGACGTGGTGAGAGCTAACCACTGGCAGAGCCATTACTCGCCTTCCAAGGACATTGGTCTGAGATCGGGTATGAGTATGTTACACTCTGAGAGCCCCATTCACCCAGGCTGTGTGGATGATGCCACTGTCCTTCCCCATGAGTATCACCAGCTGAGTGTCTTTTCCCTCCCTTGACCCCCAGGGCTGGAGCCTGAGATCCAGAAGCTAATCGCCAAACACAAGCAGGAGATTAAGAAGCTGAAGACGCTGCACGAGGCAGAGCTGCTTCAGTCGGACGAACGGGCAGCCCAGCGCTACATCCGCCAGACAGAGGAGCTGAGGGAGCTCCTGGAGCGGGAGAAGGAGGAGCAGGGCCAGCGGGAGAGGGAGCTGGCCAGGCAGCGGTACGTAGGGACCCAGAGGAAGGGCTGGAGTTTCACACTGGATCCTTCCTATCTGCTTCTGTCCCGTGCGGGAGCCAGACGGGTGGTGGGAGATAATCACCCCTAGGCTGGATGGCCAGCTGCAGCTTTGCCTCAAGCCTTCATGTGTCCCACCCACTGGGATAAACTAGCACCCGTTGGGCAGACCGTTCCAGCGCCCCAGCCTGAGATGAGCTGCCAATATCCCCCGTTAGCCTGCGGCCTGCTGGTGGATTTCAGCTGCAGAAGTTCCTTCCCCACGTGGACAGCCACCCCCATCTGCCTCAACTGAGAGGCGAGGGCAGCTAGCAGGGAATGAATGCTTCCCGCAAAGCTTGAGCGGCGTAACAGGGCTGGGGCATTGCAGGGGAGGAGAGGCAAGCGGCTCTGCAGATCTGAGTCCCACTAATACACTCGTAACCCCAGAGGGACAGCATTGTGAGGGCAGGCGAGTTCCCTGAGCGGTCCTTCCCCCACGGCAGGTACGAGAAGCACCTGGAGCAGGAGGAGCAGGCACTCCAGCAGCAGCGCCGCAGGCTCTACAGCGAGGTCGCTGAGGAGAAGGAGCGGCTCAATCAGCAGGCAGCCAGGTGAGAGCAGCCCGGTGCAGAGATGGGTCTGTGCTCAGCCTAGAGCGTGGGAATCGGGCTCTTCCTCACACCACCCAGCTCGTCTGGGCTGTCTGAGGCAAATGCCCATGCCAGGCTGTTACCAGCCCCCTGGTGGAACCGGGGTTCTCAGGCTCTTCCCTGATCAAGGGACTGGCTAAAACCATATTGTTAGTCCAGTAAGAGTGCGAACCTTTAGGCCAAATCCTGTCTCCACCGGCCCCCATGTCTCTCAGGGGCTGCTGTTCCCGCTGGCGTCACTCCTGGCTTTGGCAGACCCTGTGCCGTGGGGTGCAGTCTCTCCATGCGGTCGCAAGCACACTGCAGGAAAGGGCTGGGAGAGCAGCTCTGATCCTGGCTGGTGGGGCTTGGAGGAGAGGTCAGCTGTGAGGTTCTTCTCACTGCGCTCCTCGGCGAGCGGAGACGGACGGTTCCTGCTCCCCGGGTTTGTGGAAGCAGAATGGCTCTGTTTCCTATCTGGAATGGGGTGGGAGCTGACGGCCCAGTCTGGCTGCACTGAGGGACGAGCATTGCTGGGCCTAGGGATAGCAGAGCTGGCATTTTACTGGGGAGGCTGTGCTGCAAGTGCTGGAAGGGGCCAGGGTGGGCCACTGACGCCTGGTGAGAGTCCTGCTGAGTCCAGTAGGGCTGCCAGCTCGCTGGGCCATGGGTTGGCAAGGGGCATTGTGACAGTGAACTGACAGTGCTGACCCTGTGTCCGACAGGCAGAGAGCGGAGCTGGAGGAGCTGAGGCGGCAGCTGGAGGAGAACGGCTCCATCGTCACCAAGGCGCTGAAGGAGGAGTACGAAAAGGGGAAGGAGGAGCAGGAGAGGCGGCACCAGGTCTGCCCTACACCCCAGCCCATGCGTGTGATCTCCTCCTGGCTCTAGCCCTGGGCGATAGAATAGCCCCGTGGGTCCCCTGAGGGTGGCCTCGTGAGCAGATTAAAATGAGCTGCACCCCACACTCCTGTCAGCCATGGGGCGCAGAATGGACACCCACATTCCTGCATGGGGTGCAGCTTGCCGGGCTGGTCGAAGCCCCCGTCTCAGCAGCGTGGACACCTTTCCTCCAGGTGTGCTGTGTGAAGCAGACTGCCCCCCGGAGCAGGGGCTGGGCCTCGCCTGCGGAAGGCATGGGGCATTCTGGCTGGCCAATGATGTGTGGCGCTCCCTTGAGCAGGTTTCTCACCCTACTGTTCCCTCCTGCAGGCGGAGGTGAAGGTGCTGAAGGACAGACTGGAGATTGAGAAGCAGGCGTGGGAGGCCAACTACATGAAGAAGGAGGTAATGGCACACTTGGCTGCGAATGTGGCTGTTGTATGAATTTAGATGGAATATGCAGGCCCAAAGAGTCGGTGTTAACATGACCCAGCCACTGTCCAGCATTAAACAGTGCCAGTCTGGGGTCTGGTACCCGGAGACCTGAGCCCGTTTAGCACCATGGCAACACGCCGTCAAACAGCCTTTTCACCTGTTAGTAACGGTACAGAAAAGAAGGAAAACCAGTGAGAGCCTTTGGGATAGAAAGGGTTGAGTAAAGCTTTCAGTCTGACAACAGCCCTTGTTCCCTTTCCCTTTAGCTGGAGAGAGGTTTTACAAAGACCCTCCTTGACCTACCGTCTCTTCGATGGGGTTAAGATGGTAATAACGGTCTTTGGGAAAAGGGATGACTTTAGTTGAGGGGAGCTGGACCTGGCGCTGCTGGTAAAGTCCCATCCCGTTTCCTAGAGGACAAAACAAGACAAAGACCCACAAAAGGGGAGAGAGAAGAACAGCAATGAGAGAAAATGCAGCTTCAGTCTCTGGTGTTAACTCTCACTTGCATCCTCGCTGCTGGGAAACCCCAGGCCCAGCCCACGATCTGATCAGCCACCCTGAGACCTGGCAAACTTGTACCAGTGACGGGCTGTTTAGGACCTTGCATTTCGCTGCCTTTCTGATCACAGGCTCTCAGCACTGTTGCAAAATATACTGTCGTGGCTGGCTAAGCCAGACACTTCTCAGACAGAAGGGAAAAGAAGGGAGATAGCCAAGAGAAAAATCAAGTGTGGAAGAAGACACCAGGTGGGGGGAGGAGTGCGACAGTCTCACATCCCAGGTGGTGTCAGGACTCAGCTGGAGCCAGTGGAGATGATGATGTCACCTGGGCGCCCCCCTCTCTATCCTGGTCTGCTCAGGATGTCTCTCAGGATTAGGAAGAAAAAAGTCCGGGGTCCCAGGAGATGGCAGGGTTGGTAACTCCGATGGCAAAGCTAATGCCTTCCCCTTCTTTCATTCAGCCAGCGCTGCAGTAGCCCCCAACCCCAAGTCACTTCTGGGGGACCTCAAAAAGAAGTGATGGGTGGGGAAGCCCAGCCTCTCCTTCTGTTGGCCTGATTGCCAACGCACCAAGGTGGTTCATAATTTCTGGTCTCACATTGTTTTTCTTTATCAGGCATGATTTTAACGCAGCCCTTGAGGTGTAGCAGGAAGCCTTTTGGTTTGGACTGATTGTCTGTCTGTCTCTTCCTGTTGCACCTTTCCCCGTCAGCGTTTGTTGTCTTGGTTATTGTGACACCGTATGAACTTTGTCACTTCCCACAGTTAGGGTAAATGTGAAGGCCCAGTTATCACATCAGCTCCACACTGAAGCTGCTGTCCCCCACCGCAGTCCGCATTGTAGTTGGATCTCCTGCCACCTGACCCCATGTCTGACTCTCTCCCCAGGAGGCCTGGCTGCTCTCCCGGGAGCGGGAGCTGAAGGAGGAGGTGAGGAAAGAGAGGGACAAAGAGATCGAGCTGGTCATCCAGCGCCTGGAGGCCGACATGTCGTCTACCAAGGAAGAGTGCGAGAGGGTGGCAGAAAACAGGTAGGAAGGGGCCAGGTGGCCACAGGGACGTACTGAGCCTGTATGAGTGAGCCCTGGTGCTTCTAGGCCTCCAACCCAGTCATCTGGCATCTCTGTAGCTGGGCCCACCTCTCCATGCCAAGAACACGCTAACCGGAGTGTGGGAGGATGCCCCAGGCTCCATACCTCAGTGGAGGAGAGCAGGGGTTCAGTGAGTTGGGGGGCTCTGGAGCGCCCTGACCCAGGAATTAAGGCGCACAGTAGTAAGCAATGAAAATAAGCACTCTGGTACTCGTATTTGGAGAACTGTTTCACTTACGCTTCTTTGTAAAGGCCTGGCTTTTCTGAACTCAGCCTGAAATTGTGTGCCTGATTTGTGGATGCACTTATGAGTGCTTGCATCACCGGCTGGTATGCGTCTAATGATTTGTGTGTGTAAAAGCCCAGTTTGCACCTCCGCAACCTTGCACACCCAGTTAGGCACACAGTTGTGTGTGCAGTTTGAACACTGTTAATTTTGGAGCGAAGAGGTAGCATGTATGAAGGCTTGCACCATTGAGTGCTGAATGGCGAAGCAGATGCTTCCCCACTGAAAACCTTTAGAGGCACCCATCCCCGCCCATGGCTGGGAAGGAGTTAAATAAGCCAGGAGGGATTGCAAATGATCTTCCATAGCCCTTGGGCAGGCCTCCTTTATGCAGGCCCAGTGGTTCCCACAATGCCATGCTGGTGGCTGAGGAGGCCACCTATGGGAGCGAAAGCTGTCTTCGTTTGATCTCCTTCACAGAGCTCTGACACCGCTTCCCTCTCCCGTAACCTGACTCCCTTTATGGCCTTATTTACCCAGCATCCTTGCCTGCCCCTATACCCTCAAACCATGGGACATTCTGTGTAGTTTAGAAGTAGGAAAAGGAAAACCGATGAAGGGAAAGGTTTTTCCACCCAGTGTGTGGTTAGCCTGTGGAACCCACTGCCACAGGCAGTGAAGGCCAATAATTTAACACGATTCCAAAAGGGATGGAACATTTCTGTGGACAAGAAGAACATCCAGAGTTACCAGAATTACATCTTGGGGGCAGGGATAGGAAACCATCTGCTTAAGGGTGTAAGCCGATTTCTCACCATCAGAGGCCAGGCTGAGACCCAATGTGGGGTAAGATTATCCCGGATCTGCTGCTGTGGGGCTCTTACACCTCTCATCCGGTGCTGGCTGGGGTGGGAAACGGGGCTAGATGGGCCTGGGCTCTGATCCAGGCCGGCTGTTCCTGTGTTGTCCCCCAGGATAAAGAGGGTCCGAGACAAGTACGAAGCGGAGCTGCAGGAGCTGGAGAGGTCTGAGCGGAAGCTGCAGGAGCGCTGCAGCGAGCTGAAGGGGCGGCTGGCTGAGCGGGAAGGCGAGAACACGCACCTGCAGGGCCTCGTGAAGCACAAGGAGCAGGAGGTGGAAGACATCAGGAAGGTGGGTGAGGGGCAGGCTGTGCACTGGGACTGGGCAGGAGCTCTGCTGCCCAGGTGTGTGGGATGCTCTCCAGTGAGCTCCCCCTCGCGTAGCACTGAGCTCCCCCTGGATGCTCCGTGCCCATCAGAGCACCTGACTTCTCCTGTCCCCCGCAGGTGAAGGACCAGCTGGCCAAGGAGAGGAGCAGCCTGTCGGAGGTGATTCGCCAGGAGTTTGCGGACAGGCTGGTGGGGACGGAGGAGGAGAACAAGCGGCTGAAGGCAGAGATGTCAGAGATGCGAGCCCGCCAGCGCCTGGAGCTGGACAGGATAGCCCGGGACAAGGACGAAGAGCTGGAGGAGGTTCATAAGAGGTGAGGGCTGAGCTCCCGCTCCGTGGGGCTTGGGCTCCGCGATTGCAAGACTGGGGCTCGGGGGCAGCTCGAGCCCCACAGCCTGTCACCTATGCAAAACCGACCCATGTCACATGGGGTCCCAGCACTGCATTTTCTAACGCATGCCTGCCTGCGTGGAGCCGTGGATCACCCTAGCTACCTGCCTGTGGTTTCTGCTGCTCTGCGCTGATCCCTCTGGGCCCCGTGGCAGCCCTGTGGCACCAGACATACGGGCCTCTCCCTGGAGACCCACAGGAGCTGCTCCTTTGCTGGCCCAGCTAGGGGGACCTTCAGCGGCTCTAGCTGGTCTGGTGCTGTAGGTATTCCTGCCGGGAGAGGGCAGAGGAGTGCAGACATGTGCGCATACATGCCGCCGCTCGTTGTGACTATCCAGGAGCAACTGGGTTATGCCTGGCCTACGATCGGCTCCTGTCAGGTGCTGCCACGGAGATAGCCAGGCCCCCCCCCCCGCAGCAGACCTGGCTCTGTCGACCTAGTGTGCCAAAGCTGGCAAACAGCAGCACTGAGAGTCTGGCCGGAAAGGTAGAGAAGAGCAGATCGGGAGGTGATCCCGCTGTCAGGGAAGGCGGGGAATTCTGGCGCAGAGCCCTCAGCTGGGGGGAGGGGAGGGGAAGGGGGAGACTGCACCATCAGGCCAGGTGGGAGGGGGACGGGATGTTTCCTGGCAGGCAAAGCTGGGGCGAGGGGTTCTTGACCAGCAGCGTCGGGTGGAGCACTACAGTGACGTGAACTCCTGGGGCTGGCTGCGGGCATCGTCCTTCCTACTGTGTGATTTTAAGTGCGCTCAGGACTCGGCAGGTACCTGGGGAGGAGTGGGCCCTGGGTGCGGTGTGCTGGTGTCTGCACACAGGCTGTGTGACTGCTCCAGCCCCTCTGAGTGTCCCCTCCTCCCCACCGCCTGGGCCCATCTGTGCCTCTCGTGCTCTTGACGAGGGAGGATGGTCTTGTGGTAAGCCACAAGGCTGAGTCAGGAGATCTGGGAGCAGCTCCCTGCTCTGACACGGACATGAGACACTTCCCCCCTCAGCCTGCCAACTTCCCCACCGTGCATCCAACAGGGAGAGCATCGGTGACCTCCCTGCAGGGCCGAGGTTGCTGCAGAGACCAGCACGCTATGCCTGCGGTGACAAGTCCAGCTCTCTCTGCTACATACAATCGCTGGGAAAGGTCACCCCAAGTTGGTGCTAGGAAGACTGGTGCCAAGGGCATTGCTGAAGCCGAAAGGGCTGTGATAGGCTGCTGGCAAAGCGGCAGAGGAGTGCGGCTAGCACCTGAAAGAGTCTGGAAAGGAAAGGCAGAATTTAGGGTTCAAGTCATCTCAATGCATTTTGGGTAATTTCAGCACAGCGAGGTCGCTACCTCCTCCTCGGCATTGGTAACTTGATCCAGGCCCCCAAATTGCTTCATGTCATAACAGGGAGCAAAGGTTTTATTAACGTCTGATCCCCGACACCCCCTCATCAGCGCAACAGGCTCAATGAGTGTGTGCAGGGGCACGTGAGTCCCAGGAGAGGAGAGGGACCGTTGTCACCTCGCCAGCGCCTGTCGCTGGCTGCTGCTGTGCTGAATCCCAGCCATGTGTCAGGTGTTCAGCACGGCCGTCGGCGTGTCTCCCTTGTCTCCGTGCAGAGTGAAGATGGCCATCGTGAAGAAAGAGGAGACGGTAAATGTTCTTCGGAAACAGTACGAAGTAAGTATCCCTGCGGGCAGGAGCCCTGGTGCTGGGGCAGGGTCTCTGGCACCGGTTCTGTCCCTCCTTGTGCCCCTCTGCCACGTGTCTAACCTCGGCTCCCTCTCCTGTCTTGTTGTGTGCTCCAGGCAGCTGTGAAGCGGGCAGACCACCTGGAAGCCCTGCTAGAGCAACAGCGAAAACAGCTGCTGGCTACTAACTAGCAGCCAGGGCGCCGTCCCCCTCCCACAGTACGGCAGGAACAAGGGCTCCCCTTGCCCAGGAAGTTGCTCGGTGGTCGCGGGGCTGGAAGTGGAGTTCTCCCCCTCCTCCTGTGCTGTTCTCTTTCTACAACTTCTGTTACTTGTGCCTCAGCCCGACCCCTTGCTGGAGAGGACTCCCCGTGCTCAGGCTTTTGTGTGGTATTTTAACAGTAAACTGCGTGCGTGTTTCTAAAGTCCGTCCGATCTGTGGTTGCTGGGGGGATGGGCAGGTGCTGGGCAGTTGCTGAAAGAGCAAACTGACCCCTTTACTGAGCAGCATCTGGGTATGCACCAGGGCATGCCCTCCCGCCCTTCATCATGCCCTGGCCTCCCCCTAACACCTGCTGCTGCTGGTCCCCGGGTTTTTCTCTTGGTCAGATGCAAGGGATTAGTGTGATCCAGACACTCTGGCTGCCCGCGGTGAATGAGGACTCGTCCCCACTTCGCAGCAAAGGGCTTGAGGGATGGAGTAGAGCGTTTAGTGGGAAATGCACCTTCACTGCTTCCTACCAGCAGAGCTGAGCCAGCCCACAGCCCCCTCTGCTCTCCTTACGCGCACACGCCGAGCCGGACGGCGGCTTCCATTCCCTGTTCACCGTACGCTTCTGGGTGTGGCCGACGTCGGTAGACAGCTGTACTGAGCCCATGGCAGTGGGGTGAGCGAGCTATCGCTGTCCTATGGGTGATCAGCAGAAGCCCTGGGTTACATGTCTCTGGTCAGGGTTGTGCTCTCCAGCCTGGCGATCCTGCTGACTGGTACACAGAACACGCAGCCCGCCCCACCATCAGTGCCAGGTTAACACTAGCATTTTAACTGCATCAGAGTCAGGAAATCCTCAGCTAAGGTTCCCACTGCTGCAGGCTGCTCCTCCTTGGCGACTCACTCACCTCAGGCCTGGTGCTAGGTGATCAGCCAGCACAGCCCGTACAGTCACGCTCCGTGCCATGCGCAGAAGGGGCTTCAAGCCCGGCCTTCTCTGTAACTGGGGCAGACCCTGGGCGTCGGCTGCGCTCCTGCCAGCGGCGAGGCAGCACAGCAGAAGCTATCTTGTGCCAAGGGAGCGGAATTCTGTCCCCAGGCTTCAGTCCACCACCTGCCACTAGCACTGACACCCTTTAATAACGGGGGGCCTGTTGCATAAATACGCTACCAAGGGAACCGGGAATCAGCAGCTAGGTGCCTCTGCTTCAGCATGTCAGGCCACAAGGCTAAGACCGGGGTCTCTTCACCCGTCTCCATTCATTCCAGCACCGCTCCCCCAGGCTCCTGCCTGCAGCAGTGGGAAAGCAGAGGGATCGGCCACCATTATGGCTAATGGTGCCAGGATCTGCCAAGACAGCAGGCTGGGCTCTGAGCAATGTTTGCTGGGCCCTCACAGCATTGCTGCTTCCTGTGAGGAGGGATTCTCATTGTTCCACTAGAACCTCCGAGTTCAGAGCACCTCGGGAGTTGAGGCTGTTCGTCACTCGGAGCGAAACATTGTGGTGGTTCTTTCAAAAGTTTACAACTGAACATTGACTTAATACAGCTTTGAAACTTTACTACGCAGAAGAAAAATGCTGCATGTAACCATCTTAACTTAAACGAAACAAGCACAGAAAGTTTCTTTACCTTCTCAAATCTTTTTTTAAACTTTCCCTTTTCTTAGTAGTTTACATATAACACAATACAGGTGAGTCTCATCTTACACTGGGGTTACGTTCTGCTGTCAGCGCGTAAAGCGAAAATCACGTATAGTCAAAATTACCTTGAGTGTAATGGCGGGCAGAATCGCCCGCACTACAGGTACAGTATTTAAATTGTTATTTTTCTCTTTTTTTGTTGTTGAATTTGCGCATGTTAAATGCGCGTAAGATGAGACTTACCTGTACAGCCCTGTATTTGCTTTCTTGCTTGCTTGATTGATTTGGTCTCTGCTGCTGCCTGATTGTGCACGTCCGGTTCCAAAGGAGGTGTGTGGCTGACTGGTCAGTTTGTAACCCTGGTGCTCATAATTCTGAGGTTCTGCTGTCCCTGCTCTTCTCAGAAGCAAGGCTCCCTGGGATGCCGCTCAGTCTTCCCCATGGCCGGGATCCTGCTGAGAGAGACCCATTGTGTGGGCTGTTACAGAGCATTGGCGCGTGCCTGCAGGCATGTGTTGACTGGCACTTGCTCTGGGGCCTCCCAGGACTAGGATGGGGTTTTCACCCCCTTTTCTTACCTCTTATTTGTGCTCTGCTGACTAAGGGAGTCCTGCCCATGGCCCACTTGCGAACTGTTGGCACCTACCCCTGAGCTGGTTACCACCATCTGAGCATTGCGTGATCTGGGGGAGGAGCAGGGAACTGGTTAACAGCAGACCTCAGTCCACTCGCTGTCGCTTCTCCTCTCTGTATCTCAGTTTCTCCATCTGTAGAGTACAGATGATCCCAGCTTGTAAAGCGCATTGGGATCCTGAGGCGACAGGTGCAGCCCATGTGCTCCCTGTCACTCCTGCCCCGAGAGGCCGACATGACATTTCCTGGGGCTTTCGCCAGCCAGCCAGGGATTGCGTGGTCTCACTCTGTCTGCAGATCCCTGTCGGGGGGGGGGGGGGGGGGAGCGTGAAAGCTCCAGGAAATGTCCTACTTCAGCCCCGGGTCTGTTTCCTCTGTGGGCAGGAGTTCCCCGTCCAGCTCACCTTGGTTCTCCGGCTGTGTGGCCAGCAGATGCATCCTGTGTTTCCTGCCTAGGGAAACAGAACATTGTGCCTAGGCTGAGCTGATGTTTTTCTTTCATCCAGGCCAGCTAGTGGGAGGCGCTGCTGCTGCTGCTGGGTTAATTCACTGGTGGCCTTGGGCTGCTGGTGTTTGGAAAGCTGGGCTGCTTCTCTGGTGTCTGTTCCAGGAAGGTGCTGAGATAATGGGGGAGGGAAGGTAGGGAGGAGCTCCCTGAAATAACTTCCCTGCCTTTACTTCTCTTAGCTCAATGGGGACCCAGTGCTCCTGGATCTGCCACGGCAGGGAAGCTGAGGCCCAATCCTGCCTGGTGCTGGATGTCCTCAGAAGGTAGTGGGAATGGAGGGTGCTGAGCATTCCCAGGAGGGGAGCCTGATCATGGAGGGGACAGGGTAGCCCCCAAGTTGACAACAGGGGGCTCTACTACCCCTGAAATGGATCTTTACTGGCTCCCAGTGGAGCAGATTACTGTCATACCAGTGAAAAAGGTTCACAGTAATTATCTTCAATACACAGCAGTTTAGTGAGAAGGAATTACACAAGCGGTAAAGGGTTATATTAAGCACATAACTCCTATGTTAGACATTTAAGAGCTACACATTAAGAGCTATACATTCCTCTTAACGAGTGTCTCTCTCACAAACATACACAAACAGGCCCTGCGCTAGCCTCACGCAGTTCCTGCTTGGCAGACAGAGAAGGTGGCTACTAATTTTATAGACGGCTGCTTCTCTGCTGGTCCGTTCTTCTCAGCCCTCTGGTCTGTCTCGGGTTCCCTCGAGGCCAGGCCTTGTGCCTTGAGACCCCTCTGGTCACAGTCCTACGTGAGCCCACGGAGCAGAGGTTTGACTACTCTGTCGGGCAGTGTTGCTTCTTCAAGAGTCAAGTAAGGAATCCCAACCACAGTAATGTACTTTGCTTGGTGCTTATACTCGTTTTCCTCAAAGGAGTCACATGTCTTAAAAGCGTGCCCAGGGGGTGTGTGGTTACTAATTTGATCTGATTTTTTGGGGAGGGATAGCTCAGTGGTTTGAGCATTGGCCTGCTAAACCCAGGGTTATGAGTTCAATCCTTGAGGGGGCCACTTAAGGATCAGGAGCAAAATCAGTACTTGGTCCTGCTAGTGAAGGCAGGGGGATGGACTCAATGACCTTTCAGGGTCCCTTCCAGTTCTATGAGATAGGTATATCTCCATATATTTTTTTAAGGGGCTGGGTGGTGGTATCGAACGAAGATTACCCCACGTTTACTCACTCATCAGTCATTCACTCTGGCTCTCCTTGCTGTAAGGTCACTACAACTAGATCGACCTGTGCTCCATGCTGGAACTTTATACATGTGATATTTACTTTTGCATGGGCCCATATTTGCCGGCCAATAGGTTCAATATCAATCGTACACGCAGACTTTGCCAGTCCTTTATCAAATCTGCTTCTGCTTAAAGGGACCCTGCTCCCAGGATCCTCTGCAGCCCTTCAGCCATGTTTGTCATGTCAAGTTATGCTCACACCATTCCTTCAGCACGGCCACACCAATTTGGCACCATCCCAACAGTCCCCCATTCGATATTCAGTTGCCAAAGAGAATTGTAATATTGCATCAATCAGACCTGCAATTTATACACTAACTATTAGATCATGTGTCTCCTTTTCTGGTTTCTATAAAACTTAAAGCATTATCTTACGATGATTAGTAGCATAAGCCAACAACTCAATCTTATACATTTTCTGCAAAGCTTGTATTTCCTTATATTGCTTACACATCTGATATCCCCAACAGAAACACACAAGGAATAATACGGCAGTTCCAGAAATCCAAAATAACATTGTCCATTCAACTCCATTCCCTGTTGTGACTTGACATACAACATCATATCAAGCACACATTTGAAATCTTATTTTTTCTATAGCTTTTTCAACAATTTTATACTTTCGAGCAAGCATACCTTTTACAGATATTATTAGCTTAGTTGACCGTTCTATTTGGTCCAGTGTACCTTGATTAGTTTGTATCTCCATATCCCAATCTGTATCATTCCACTCCCCCTCCCTCAAATTTGGTGATGTTAATCTAGGGTGAGGTTTTAGGCATCTGAGGGTGCCATTGATATTGTTCGTACTGGAACTGAGTTATATCTCCATGAGTACACCACATCCCTTGGTCCATAAACCAGGGTTGGTTGGTTGGTTGTTACATTACCCTTTTCCTTTTGATGCCAGCATATATCTTGGTTTATTTCATATAATCCCCACCAACCATGTTTCCACTGTAAATTCATGGTGAGATTACCTCCTTTCCATTCCAAATTCCGATTTCCTTCACACCCATTCAGGTCTCTGTTTTCTAGGTGGGAGTAGGCATTCAGGAGTCCTCCTAGCTCGACCTGTCATTAACTCAAAAGGTGGGTACTTACTTCCAGCTTGTCCCAAGGCGCTCATGGTCATCAGGAATGTGGGTAAAGCAGTTTCCCAATCTCAGCCTTGTGTTTGAATGTGCTTGGTCAAGGCTCTCTTCTTCCTTCCCACTTTTCCTGCACTCGGGGGGTGGTAGACTAGATGCCATTTCTGTTTGATTCCCATCATTAATAAGAATGCTTTTCCCACAGTCCCAAGATAGTACCTAAGTATTCAACGTCTTGTACCAGATGCGCCTTGTCCCATGGTAATTTAAAGCCTGTTTTCTCCGCTATTCCCAGGACCAGTTTAGTTCGATGTTTACACTCCTCCTGGGAAACGGCTGTTATCAGTATGTCATCCACATCAGAAGTAACCCCCGGCTTATCCAAATCGGGGAGTTGATGCCACATCCTTGTCACATGTGCATGTGCTATAGCTGGAGCATCATGGTAACCCACGGAGACACGTTGAAATGTGAGCTGTTTGTTCTGGAATGTACAAGCCAATCGAGGCTGACTCTCGGGGGTTAATGGAATGGCAAAGAACCAGCACTATCCAATACAGAGAACCATTTAGCAGCTGCAGCTATTCCCGCCAGTATAGCTGGGAGCTTAGCTGCTATTGGTGCCATCGGGCCGATAGCCGCATTGATTTTTCTATACTCAATTGTGAGGCACCACCTTCCGGCCGCTTTCCGCACAGGCCAGAGTGGAGAATTGTATGGACTTCGGCACTCCACCACCACTTCTTGTTCCTTTCAATCCTGTAGCAGTTCTATATGCGGAATAGCTTCGGCAGGAGAGGAATATTGAGGAACTGGTTTTACAAATGTTCCTACAATTTCCACTGCTGCTTGTATGCCCCCAATTCGGATTTCTTCTTAGCCCACACCATAGGGAACTCTTGTGTCCAGTCGTGATCTGGTAGCACCACAGCTGCAGTGGCTTTGCAAGCTCCTTTCCTTTATCCTCCTGAAATCACCTGCTCGCTCATAATCCTTGTCTCCCCTTTCCACAGCCAACCTCCTGCCAGATCAATTATCCATTTCTCCTGGTGTACCACATCTGCACCTGAGATGGCATGTTCAGTCAGGCTGTTACAGACCCACTGTATCTGTCCAAAACTTACTGTGTCCTATCACCCATGGCAGGTTTTTCAATAAAATTCCTTTCACTCCTGTGCCCTGAAATCCAAATAAAGGAATAGTCTGTCCTTTCTGCACGTTCTCCTGCACCGATTTCATCAGAGTTGCCTCCGCTCCAATATCAATTAATACTAGCAACCATTATATGTTTCCTCCCATCCCCACCTGCCCCAGTTCCACGTAAGGTTTACCAGTTACGGGGGGCTGCAGTTTAGCCACTAACATTCAATCTTGGGGGCAGGGATTGCTAAGGGTGAGGCAACCCTACTGAGATGTGGAGCTACTCTGACGGGAAGCTGCCACGTCCATCTGAGCCAATTCCTGGGACAACAAGCCGTAAGGGCTTACCACATCTCCCGCTCCTGTTCCCGCAATCTCAACGGCCCTAGCCCCAGGCTATGGTGGAGGCTGGGACTTGTTCCCTGCCAAATCACTCACAACATTTAACAGAACCTCTAAAGGTCGTCCATCTAAACGAACCATATCTGCTCCTTTCTCCTGGAGTAAAGCCCATGTCTGTACTCGCACTAATCCTCCACCAGACCCTCCGCGTCCTTTGTTGGGTCGTCCCATTCCACGTTCCATACCGGCATGATTAGGACCGCTGTAGCCTGCTCGGTTTCAGTAAGAAACCTCGCTGACTGCCTTCTGGGAGGAGCCACTTCTGCGTATTGCCTTTTCTGCCTCTCGGGTCATTTTAATCAATCTAGCCTGATCCAACTTCTCTTGAGATCCTATTAACACTTTAATAGGTTCCCTTAAACCATCGTATAACAAATCTGTTACTTGCCCTTCCTCCATATCCGCTAAAGAACCTGCTAACAACAGGCTAGCACAATCAGCCGTAACTGACTCTCCCTCCTCCTGATGCATCAGCGAAACTGCCTTTCTTAACTCAGCAGGGGTTAAGAAATCCCGAGCTATCCTCCGTCCTATAGCCTCTCTGTCCTCTCGATTGGACTCATTTCAAGCTCTGCTAACACTGCAGCCATTCAGCCATGTTTAAGTCATGTCAAGTTATGCTGTGACGTTTCCCTGGTGTTATCTGGACCGGTGATCTGCTCAGTCACTCCAGTCCGTGACTCTGGGAGCCAGCCTGACCCTGCGCTGCTGTGAGAACCCCCCACTCCTGGGCTGTTCATGCACAGCCTCTGGCATGTAAGCTGCTGGGATTGTGCAACCGAATGACACTAGCCAATATCTCCAGTCCCTGACACAACCCTAGGAATCCATCTTGCAGTGTCCAGTTATGCCCGCTGGATGCTGCAAGCTTATATGAGTTTGTCAATTTAACAAAGAAATTGATATGTACCAGGCTTGTTATCCCCAGGGCAGCCTCTGACATACTTCAAATCAAACGCCCTGCTTCAGATAGAACAAACGAACACATTTATTAACTACAAAAGATAGATTTTAAGTCAAAGCACAAGAAGACGGATTTGGTCAAATGAAATAAAAGCAAAACGCATTCTAAGTTGATCTTAACACTTTCGACACTTAACACTTACAAGCTTCTCACCACAGGTTGGCTGGTTGCCTTCAGCCAGGCTCTCCCCTTTGATCAGCGCTTCGTGGTGGGGTCTGTAGATGGAGGAGGAAGAGAGAGAGCATGGCAAACATCCCTTTTACCATGTCCTTTCTTTCCTCTTGGCTTTGGCCCCCCCTCAGGGTCAGGCAAGCATTACCTCATTGCAGTCCCAAACTGACCAAGGGAAGGGGGGTGATTCACTCCAGAGTCCATCAGATCCTTTGTTGCTGCCTAGGCCAGTGTCCTTTGTTACCTATCTATCTCATAGAGCTGGAAGGGACCTTGAAAGGTCATCGAGTCCAGCCCCCTGCCTTCACTAGCAGGACCAAGTACTGATTTTGCCCCAGATCCCTAAGTGGCCTCCTCAAGGATTGAATTCACAACCCTGGGTTTAGCAGGCCAATGCTCAAACCACTGAGCTATCCCTCCCCTCCTGTGAGGTTGGGCTGGGTTTGTCCCATCCATGCCCTGATGAGGTGTGAACTGCCCCTCTGTTCCTGGAGAGTTTTGCCTGGGCTTGTTTTAAGCCACAAGGGCACATTTTCAGCCTCATAACTATATACATGAAATTACAACCTATAACATTACTATAACAGCAATGCTCAGTGCATCATGAGCCTTCTGAAGACACCCACCATGACAAACTTTGCATTGGATCCCACACAATCATAAGGATGAACATGGGGGTGCAGAGTGTTCCCCCGAGATATGCTCCCACCATTCATTCAGTATGGCCACACCGATTTGGCACCATCCCAACACCCCAGACAGATCATGGCGGGGGAAGGGGATGTGAGATGGATGGCAAGGTGCGGGAGGGGCCTTTCTCTGCTCCAAGAGGGGCTCGCGGCTCTCCTGGTTCCCCAATGTGTTCTTGTTTGGATCTGTCCCATGGCCTGTTAAAGGTCACAAGCCAATTGCTGACCTTGAACACAACCACCTGCCGGTGAGTCAGCCCTGGGCTCACGTGTGAGCATGGGAAGCCGGGCCGCCTGTGCCGGGGAGCTGGGGCTGTGTTCTCTGTCTTCCCTCTGAGAGCAACCAGGCTGCCTTGCTGTGCGTTAACTGTGCTGCCCGGCGCCCTGAGGCCAGGACGGCTCCTCCAGGTCTGGGGGCAGTTACTGACCATAGGGGAGAGAGGCGGAGTTGGGACTTTTCTGCTTTTCCTTTACCACCCTCCCCACAGACGGCAGCAGCATAGCAACCTTCAGGATGATGCTGGGAGTGTGACCTCCCTGGGGGCCATGCCCCAGCCAGCATTCCCACAGGGTCGGTCTGAGAGGGCATCGTGCAGCGCCCGGCCCTTGGCTCAGGCCTGGGTGCTGCTGACCCAGGAAGCGACCCCCCCGCCCCCTGCAGCGTGTGGCCCTGAATGTGTCCTGCTCAGCTAGCTACCGAGTTCCGCGCTGGCCGGTCTCATTGGACTGACCTCTCTGCTCTGTTTTGAAGATCTGATAAAGGGCACTTAAAACGGTCTAAACAAACAGCCCTGGGGAAATCCGGAGGTCTGGAGGAATGCAAACCCAGTGAGTACATAAGACTGCCCGGCCCTCACAGGCTGTCCCCAGCAAAGGACCTCCTCCTTATCTCCAGTGTGCAGGTGTTACTGGTATGGTGCAGGAGGGCCCAGCTGCGGCTGGCTGATCAGACATCCTGTGTATGCTGCAGCTGGGGTTTCCGTTGTGGGCTGCACCGAGCTCAGTGCATGTACGATCCGCCCGCCCATAATTTCCAGTGCGACCAAAGGTGCTTCAGAGACACGTCCCAGGGCTGGAAAGAGCCCTCCGTGATCAGGCAGTGCCGCTGGAAGATGCGAAGGCAGGGAGGAGGCCCGGGCAGGGGCAGAGAGCCAGTCCCCGGCCCTGCAGAGTCTTGCAAACCAAGAGGCTAACAGGAAGGCTAGGAAGTGGGTGAGGCTGGGGGGATGTGGGACGGAAGCTAACAGAAGTGGGGTGGCTGGGTTGGAGGTGGGCTAGGCAGACAGTGAGGTGGACCGAGGCTGGGTGGGTCTGTGGACGGGAAGCCACATCTTGCATAGCATGGAGTTCTCCTTGCAGATTCCTAGGAACGGTCTCTCCCCCTTCCCCCTTTCTGTGCCGCCCTCTTCTGGGATCCTTTCCAGTCCGGACAGAGCCGTCCACTCCACGTCCCATCCGCCTGATCTCTTTCCGAAGGGCCCTCTGCTGGCACAGCTGACGTGCTTCAGCCTCGAGGCTGCCTGGGTTCCTGGAGAGACGCAGCTGGGTTAGAGTTCGAGCGGAGAGGGACGAGGTGGGGGGATCCGGAGGGGCCGCTCGGGGCTCTGTGCACGAAGAGGCCGACCGTGAACCGGGTTTGTGTGTCTGCACCTGATCCACAGCTTCCACGGGGCCGCGAGAACCGCCGCGTCGCCCAGACCCTGCTCCAACACCTGCCGGTGCCGCTGCGCCAGCCATGATCCGCCTGCGAAGCTGTGCCCTGCGCTGGGCTCTGCTGGGCGCTGCGACCCTGGTGCTTCTGTACCGAGCCAGGACCCGCTACAGCCGGGGGAGCTTCCCAAGCTTTTCCTACAGGTAAAGACCAACCGGTCTCCTCTCTGCTCTCTGAGGGCTCTAGCTGCGAGGAAGGCGACACCGTCCCTGCTGTGAGTCTCCTGTAGCTCAGCATGTAGACACCAGCGATGGGAGCAGCAGAAACGCATGGCTAGGGTGCCGCGTTCTGCTGATCTGGGGGGATTTCCCTGCCTTGGGGCTCTGCCAAGCTGCCCCTGCCAGCGGTGGCGTCTCGCCCTCGCTCACGTCTTTGTGCCAATATTGTGCCCTTGGAACTTTCCGAACAGCAGGCAGATAATGATTAGCAAACCCGGGGACCCCCCTCCCCCTGTGACTTTCCCTCTACCCCTCTGGCTGCTTCGCGGTGGGGTGTGGGGCCCATCCTGGGGCCGCCTGGGCCAGAGAGCAGGGCGACGGGCTCTGGGGCGCTGGCTGTGAGGCAGCGTTGCAGGCCAGGGGATTTTTGCTTTTGAAGCAAACGAATCCCCGGCTCCTTTTTGTGCATTCACCCACTGCCCTGAATGGCAGCTGGGGATGAAGTGTTTGCTGGTTTGCGGGGTGGGGGCTGCTGTGAGGCAGGAACGGCTGCCCAGCACTTCACACTCAGAATCCCAGCTCCCTACGCCCAGGGGAGCGACGGTCCTGGCCGGGGTTGGGGGGGGGGGTCACGGGCTCCTGCTTCTGTCTGCCCTACAGAGCCGGATGCGAGCCCGACTCCCCTGGCCTGCCTGTGGCCCTCCCCTCAGCGGGGCTGCTGCCCTGCCGCCCTGGCTTAGCACTGGTGTCTGTGCTGATCTCTAATCCTCCCCTCACAAGCAGCGACTGGGCTCGGGATCAAGAACAGGATACGGAGCTTTGCCTGTCTACTTGGGGGAGGGCTGAGCAGGCCGGGCGGCTGGCGCTGCCCCTCCCTCCTGTGTGCGGCTCCAGGGTGGGGAGCTGCTCCCCCTGCTCTGTGAGTCGGGGTCTTCACGCTCCAATCCAGCACCGCAGGGGGTCGGGTCCCATTCCCACATGCCCCGGGGGTGGGGGTGGGGGGGCAAGGTTCTGGTTGTGCAACCTCAGGGCTTTAACCTTTGCGGTGACCAAACTCCCATGCCTGGGGGCAGAGCTGATGTGCAGGAACAGGGGGGCAGGGAGGGGGCAGAGCCTCCTTTAATGCCCTGTTTCTTCCCGCGTAGCTGCCTTCATATGGCACCACTGGCCGTCACTTCCACAGGTGCCGTCCTGTAACTAGCCACGGGGGGCGCAGTCCCTAGCTACAGGGGCCAACCATGGAGCCTGAAGCAGCAGGGCCCGCGCCCCCTCTGCCGGGCAGACACCTTGCCAGGCCGAGGGGGAACGCACCGTGAAACTGCTCTCTTCTCTGCCCCCGGCCCCAAGGGATCCTCTCGGCGCTCGCCAGCCCGGAGCCAGAGCCATGACAGCGCAGGCACCGGAGACCCCGCTGGGCAGTAGGGCCCCCAGCGCCACGCTGCAGCCGTTCTTGGGGGACCTGTATGGCCGGGACGAGACGTATCGGAGCTCGGTATGCACCGCCTGCTCCCTTGGGGGGGTGAAGGCCTGGGGGCTCCAGGCCGTGGATTTGTTCCTGGAGGGGGAAGCGTCACTGCGCGGTCATGCACAGGAGGGGTGTGCCGTGCCAGTGAGGACAATGCTGGGCTCCTGCCGCCAGGCTCCCGTCGTCCCCCTCGGCGACCTCTCATCCTCCAGCTCCAAGGGGCCAGCCTGAGCTCCCCTGTGTGGCTGCCCAGACCAGGGGCCTCCTGGTTGTGTCTAGCGCTGGCCTCGAGCTGGGCTCACACAAAGACCGCTCCCCCCCCTCCAATGGGCAACACCGCCTCCTTCCCTGGTAGGCCCTCCCGCCCCCCTCCTGGCGGGGCTGCCTGGCTCTTCCTCATCCCCCGCTCTTCGGGTTTTGCTTTGCCAGAGGTGCCCCGGTGGCATCAGGAAGAGGATCGCAAGCACCAAGTTCAGCAACGTCTTCCTGGAGGCCATCCCGGTGCTGCAGTGGGCCCGGCATGCCCGGCTGGCTGAGTATCGACGCCTGCGGAGCTACGGGGGGGCCCACGGCTGGCAGGAGGTCAGCTGGCCCGGTGAGAGCTCATGGTGGGGCGTGAGGGGCGAACGGGGCCGAGGGAGGAGCTGTCTGTCGCCCTGAGAGCCGAGCGCTGGCCGCTTGTTCCCAGGAAGGTTGGGGCCTGGCGCTGCCCTGGGGGTGACTCCTGCCCCTAAGAGGCGGTGCTGGGTCTGCTGTGTGGGGAGCAGAATCCGTCTCGGTCTCCAGCCTGGCTAGCACTGGCAGCTGGGCACCCTGCTCTGCCACACACACTGGAGTTCCCCTTGTGCCCCCGTGCCTGGAGGTGAAGCCTGCCATGTGCCAGGCACGTCGGCCGCCCCCGGCTCACCCTCCGCCCCTGGCTTGTGGTTCCAGTTGTGAGGGACGCGCTGACCCGTCTCAACACGTCGGCCAATGGGTGCATGTTCGACGCCCGCCCCGGAGCTGCTGCGGGCGTCTCCCCCTGCGTCCGCTGCGCCGTGGTGGGCAACGGTGGCATCCTGAACGGGTCCCGGGCAGGGGCTGCGATCGACCGGCACGACTACGTCTTCAGGTGAGAGCTCGCCGCGGGGCTGGGCAGCGCGGTGCGGGGGGG
>NW_020664543.1:2568087-2588800 GCF_002925995.2 Terrapene triunguis | reverse complement strand
GGGGGGGGAAATCGGACCTGTACTCAGGGTGACAGCGTCCCCTGCAGGGCCCCCAGCAACACGCAGGCCACAGGGGAGGTCGTTTAGTCGTGCACGGAGTGAGTGACGTTTGCATGAGGGCCGCGGGCTGGGGCTGTTGCGTTTGCGCCGCAGGCAGAGCGTAGCACAAGCAGAGCCGGAGTCTCCCCGGCGCGAGCAGGAAGCGGGTCGGGCTGGCCAGGGGGTGGCGGGTGACACACGTGAGCAGGGCAGGGTCGGATGTTGGCCGGTGCTCTCTGCTCCCCATCGGTAGCTGTTTCGCCTGCTCCAGGACGGAGCCGCGGGCGCCTGGTCCCCTGGGCCGAGAGCTCATCTGTGGCCCTCGCTGGAGAAGCCCTGCAGCAACACCAGATCCCTCTGGCTCCAGCAGCCCCAGGGCGTTGTGGGAACGCTCTCTCCAGCACTGGAAGAACGTCCCTGTGGCCGAAGCTGCGCTAAGGCGGTGCGGGCTCTTTTGGCTCTCGGCCCCCGGAGCGGCCTGCAGCGCTGACTCTCAACCCCTCCTCTCCTCGCAGGGTCAACGGGGCCCTCACCAAGGGCTTCGAAAGAGACGTGGGCCACAGGACCTCCTTCTACGTCTTCTCCACTAACACCATGATGAACTCGCTGCATAACTACGCCAGCGACGGCTTCCGCCAGCCGCCCCAGACTCTGGTGAGCGGACGCGCCTGCCCCGGCCGTCACACGCTGATGCCGCTGGCTAGAGCCCGGGTGTCTGAGCAGCGTGAGCAAGGAGGCAGTGTGGCCTAGTGGATGGAGCACTGGACTGGGACTCAGGAGACGGGTTCTATTCCTGCCCCAGCCACTGAGCTACTGGGTGACCACGGGCGAGTCCCTCTCGCCCTGTGCCTCAGTTTACCGTCTGCACAATGGGGAGAATGATCCTGACCTGTAATGTGTTGTGAGGTCTACGGATGAACATCGCAATATTATTAATTTTATCATCTCACACACCGCTCTGCCGATGCCCTGCACTCCCAACCCACAGCCCCTCTGCTAGCCCAGCCCAGGCCTCCCCACGCTGCCTCTCCTGATGCACCTCAATATTAGCCCTGTTGTGGGGCCCATCTTGAGCCCAGGCTGCCAGGTGTACTGAATGCCAGGGGTGACTCTGGGCTCTCCCAGCCCCGGGCTGAGCACGGCCGCTTTGTCACCGCCCCTAGGTCAGGCAGCAGCAAACGAAGAGCCCAGACGAGGGCTCCATAGGGTGGGGAAGGCAGTGCTGGGCCAGGGGCCAAGACAGCATTAATCGACGTACACATTGCAACAGGAAACCAAGTACATCTTCCTCCCGGACCACGACCGAGATTACCTGCTGCTCCGGGCGGCCCTGACCCACCGCCCTGTCGACAGAGGCCCAGATGAGGGTGCTCGGTGAGTCCCGGGGCAGGGAGGAGGGTCCATGGTTTGAAACAGGCTGCTTGGTTCCTGTGCTGCCCAAGGTCCGTGACACGCTCCAGGAGATCTGTGCGAGGGGAGCCGGGTGCCCGCCATCCATGTAATGCTTGGGAAGTGGGGGCCAGGTCCCATCAGGCACAGGTAAGGGGGCAGTGTCTGTTATGGGGGAGCTGAGAGCCCACGACTCTGCTTGCCCAGCATTTCGGAGCCTGGTGCTGCTTAACAAAGTTTTTTGTGGGTGAATTTCCTTTATTTAACAACCATGTGACAGAGGCCAGCTGGCAGGGGTCCTGGCATGGGGGCAGGGCTCTGTGAAGACTCCTGAGGCAAAGTGGAGCAAACCAAGGCCTGGAGATCTCTGCGAGTGGCCCAGGATAGACATGGAGGCTCTCTTGTGCAGTACAGGCCTCTGCTCTCCGCCAGGTGCAGGACCAAGCTTCCCTGCCCATGGTGCCCCGGCGTCCGGTCGCTAGCCGCAGGAGCAGCAGCCTGCTCCGATGCTGCCGTCGTTCAGCAAAGGGGCAGCAGGGGCCCCCGCAAGCCCGCTCCTTGGGTCTCGGTTAATGTCCGCGGAGCTGGGGGTGGGAGTGCTGAGCTGGACGGGCCATTGCTCTGCTCTGACCCAAGCAGCTTGGGCAGGCTGAAGACATGCCTGCGGGGAGTCCCTTCGGGCCGGGTGGATTCTCACACCAGCGCGTCTCCTCCCCACAGGCCGGAGCGATACTTCGGGAAAGACCTGCGGGCGGAGAAGTTTAAGATGTTTCACCCGGATTTTATCCGCTACGTCAGGAACCGGTAGCGATCCTGTGTCGGAGCCTCTGGCTGCAAGTGCTTCCCGGGGCCCTGCACTGCCATGGGGGGAGGGCTGGATCCAGGGCCCCGCAGCCCCAGAGCCCGCGAGCGCTGCAGAGACAGAGCTCTGGGGAGGCAGGGAGGGAGCCCAGCTGATCTGCAGGGCCTGTGTGGCTGGCTCGCAGGGGAGCCATCCGCCAGAAGACGGGTAACTGCAGCGGGGGGATCCTCTGGCCCAGCGCCAGGCGGGTGAATTCCCCGTGCTCCGTGGGGTGAAGGCACGGTCCCCACCGGCAGCTGTAGTCTTCCCTCTTCTCTCCTGGCTGGCAGGTTCCTTCGCTCCGGCATTTTGGACCCCCCGCAGCGGAGGCTGTACCGTCCCTCCACCGGGGCAGTGATGCTGTTCGCTGCCCTCCACACCTGCGATGAGGTAGGGACGGCTAATAACCCGCTCAGGCGACTCTGCCCTGACCACAAGGCAGAAGGTGCCATCTGCTGGTCGCAGGGCACACTGCCAGCCTTAGGACGGGAGGGACTCGGTCATTTCCTCGCCCTCCCCAGCCCCTGTGCTGGACTCCTTGGACTGCAGCCACGGCTCGCCTGGCAGGCTGCGCTGTCTGCTTTCACCCCTGCAGCCTGCGTTCCCTACGGCCTCTCTCTGGAGCCTGCTGGTCGGGCCCATGTGCCTAGCCGTGCACCCCTGTGTTGCCTGGGCCCCAGCCGTTGCATTGTCCCGCTGCGGTCCGTGCGCCGTGCCCGCTGGTGGCTGCACTGCGCGGGCCTGGTGTGTTAGCCCTGTTGCGAGCCACACGCTGCAGTTAGCGCATGTGTAGTTCCCTCATCGCTGTGGTGATGGCTCTGCCCTGGTGTGTGGCACGCGCGGTCCCCGTGTCCGGCCATGCAGGCCTAGTGCGTGGCGCATCGCTGCTGCTGCTGCTGCAGGGCTCCTTATCTGCACTTTCCCAGTGGGTGCAACAATCTGCCCCCCCCCCCACGGAGCTGGCAAGACCCTCATGAAGGTGACACCCCCACACACGCATGGGAGCGGGTCAGGGGAGGCCCGTACACCACAGGCAGCAGGTCCCTGATCAGGTTCTGCTCCACATCTCCCTTTAAAGGGCTGGGGGGGGTCGGGTGTTGTTTTGGCCCCTCCCCAAGTGGGATTTTAGGTGGGATCTGTGCCTGGCTGCTCAGGGCTCCTGGCAGGGTCTGGCTAACTCCACCCCCTCTCCCAGGTGAGCGCTTACGGGTTCATCACCCCCGACTACCAGGCCTACTCCGATCACTACTTCGACCTGACGCACAAGGCCCTGGTGTTCTATGCCAACCATGACCTGCAGCTGGAGATGAGCCTGTGGCAGGAACTGCACCAGAGCCGGCTCCTCACGCTGCACATGAGACGCTGAAGGTCGGGACCGCGCTGGGCGGTGCAGAGCGAAGGCACTGACGCACCGGCTCAGGCCGGGACCTGCCTGGTGGGGCGCTGGGGCAGAGTCGCTGGCACTGCACTGGGAACAAACCCTCCGTCAAGCGTGAAGCTGGGACCTAGACCTCAGGGAAGGAAAAGCCCCGTTGGACTGTCCAGCTGTCGCCCCACCGTGCCCAGGGCAGGACGCTGTGAGCTGGGCTCGTGCCTACGCCATGAGTGGAATGAGTTTGTCAGGCCTCGCCGTGGCTTCGCAGCAGACGGAAAGGTGCCTGGTTGCTTGGGGAGGCATCCTCCTGCACTGGGCGACGCTGCCCACCGCCACCTGCCAGCCCCAGGGCGGTTCCCACCCAGAGCAGAGTCGTCACCTGACTGACCATCCCTGGAACAAGTCCAGGCTGTTGCTTTCTGGCGGGGGGAGGCGAACGGGGCTGAATGCAGCTGCGGGGGCTGCGTAGCTTGCAGAACGGCTCGTGAGAAGGGGGCTGCGCGGCAGCCCTGATCCAGCAGAGCCTGGAGTGAACTGGCGCCATGAGCAGGCCTCTGGGCTGTAACACTGCTCGCTGGGTCCCCGAGTTCCCTCCAAGCGTCCCTCCCTGCTGCTGCTGCTGCTGAGAATTGCCTACTACAGGAGAGTGCCTGGCCCCCCAGGCAGGGAGCCCCGGCATTCGAACTCCCCGCCCTGAATAACCGGGGAATGGGGGAGTTGGTAAGTCCTGTTACAAAGCAGAGCGACGCCTCTGGCTCCGGGATTGTCCGTCCCCAAATTCCAGCCAGCCTTGGGGGTGAGATCCCAGCGGTGTGGCATGAGTCCCTGCTGCAATACAGAGAGCGTCCCTCTTGGAGCCAGAGCGTCCTTTGTCTAACCAATAGCCCCCCTTCTCCCCCAGCCAGCCCCATCCTGAACCGCCAAAGAAGGGGCCTCTACCCACGTAAAAGGAAGGGCAGTCTGAGAGCGAGGGATGTCCTGACTCAGGAGCATTGGCTAGGTGCCTTTCCTTCTGTGCCTCGGTTTCCCCATCTGTAGAATGGGAGTGGGCACTGCTCATTAACAATGGGCTCTGCTCCCCTCGGGCAGCAGGGTGGGGCTGGCACTGCCAGCTCACAGCTGGGCACCGGGTGGGCTACGCAGTGCCAGTGGAACTGCCTTCGCCCGCCCTCCCTTTCTGACAGGACTGAGCTGCCCTGGCATCCAGGGCAGAGCAACACCGCGCCAGCCGCCCTTTGTTCCAGCAGCATTAATCAGAGCTAACTCCCCGATGCGCCCTGGGTGCTGCAGGCTCTAAATCAATTCATCATGTGAAATCTGGCATGGCGGAGGGGTGAGGGGGGGAGCAATTCCCCTCCTGGTGGGAGTCAACCCTTGCATGGCCAAGGCCATGATCCCAGGGCACCTTCCCCTCCTCACCCCGGTGCTCTGTGCTGCCCCTGGCGCTCTGTGCTGCCCCCTCACCCCGGCACTCTGTGCTACCCCTCACCCTGGTGCTCTGTGCAGCCCCCGACACTCTGTCCCCGCCGGCTGCTGGCGTTCATGCGGCCATGCACTGGAGCAGGGACGCGGCTCCTGCACCTTGCCTAGCGCTTTCAAGCCTCTCCCTTTGGGGGAGGAGTTCGGCTGCGCTTCACTTGGGCATCTACAATCCCCGGGCCGGATTCCCAGCTGCTGTGAACAGCTCCCTGGATGGGACAGCGGCTCAGGCTCCAGCCCTCCCCCGTTCTCTTTGCATCGTTTTTTAAATGTGACTTGAACTGTAGCGAGATCATTGTACCCCCAGGCATTGTGATCTCCACCTGCTCCAAGCCAGCCGGCCCCAGCCAGTCCTGGCGCTAGCTTGGGGGCTCTAGGTACAGGTTCCCTTCTCGGGTTGGGGCTTCCAGATCAGTTTGGAGTGGGCCAGAAGTCCTGCAACCCCACCCAGCCCTGCTAGCTCGGGAAGACCACAGTGGTGGGCCCACAGCGGTGGGCACAATGTAATTGGATGGCCGATGCTGGCGTAGTTTTGGATCGTAGGCTCAGCCCTGCCTTTTCATGGCAGCGTCTCTCCGTCCCGTGAGCAGCAGCGTTGGCTAACTTCTAGGCCGATGCCCAGTTCAGACATGAATAAATGGGCTAAGTTATACAACAGATTCTGTAGCTTTATCCTGGCTGGCTGCCTGGGACCCTCGGTGGAGATGGAGCCTGAATCGCAGGGCGGTGAGCCAGCTGTCTGCAGGGCTCCCGGGTCTGGTTTGCAGGCAGTAGCCCGGGCCCCTGGCGGGGAGGTCGGTCGGTCCATGGACTCCGTCCTCACCCACAGGTCTCCTATTCCCTTTGATGGGAGTCGTGTGCACGGAAAGGCAGCCGCGTCTGTCCTGCTAGAACGGGGCCAAGTGCTTCTTTGGGATGTTTCCCTCGAGGGAGCCAGGCGTCACTCAGCAATGGCTTTAGCCTTTCCTGCTGGCTGACCCCCGCTCCCGTCTGCTGGCGCAGGCTTGGGGCATGGCTGCCCCCTCTGGTCCATGCGGCCCGGGGAAGGAGTGCAGCAGGTGTGACGTTATGAGTGTAATACAATATCTCATTGAAAGGTGACAGGGCCAGAAAGAGTTAATTAACTCAGACTGACCTGACCCATGGCCGAACTTTAGAGACTGGTTAGGAAGATCTGTAAATGAGTAGAGCTTTGAAATGCAAGTCTGCATTGTTAGAGATCTCAAGGGGAGATGTTTGCTCAGGGCTTGTGATGTAAGCAAACAAGTCTTGTCTATTGCTAGAGCTTTGATTCAAAGATCAAAAAAGGAATATTAATATTTGTGATGATACTTGAGGGAAATAGTATTATTGTCTCTATGTCCCTTTGAAGGTTGTGGTAACCTGTATCTGAACTGTTTAATGGATAAATTACCCTGTGCTAATTGCTAGGGTGTTTGGGAGAAGGAGAGTTAAGCCTATTGTTTTCTCAGGCCAAAAGGCTGCTGGAAATGTATAAAAACCTTGGGACACGATCCTGCTTCATCTCAGATCTGCTTTGGGTTTCAAGAGGGGGAAACCCTGAGCCATAAGGATTGAGATCCCCAGTCACTGACTGGAGTCACCCTGAATGTGGACATTGGACTATTTCTAAAAGGACTTTTGGCAACTACAAGCTCATCTCTGCTGTGTCTGAACCTCAAGAATTGAATTCAAGTCTGTCTGTATATTGATCTTTTAACCAACACACTCTCTCTTTTCTTTTTAAATACATTTTAGCTTAGTTAACAAGAATTGGCTATAAGTGTGTATTTTGGGTAAGATCTAAGTTATCATTGGACCTGGGTCTGGGGCTTGGTCCTTTGGGATCAGGAGAACCTTGTCTTTTATATGACGAGGTAAGATTTTCAGAATTTATCATCATATGTTTGACAGGTGTGTCTGGACAGAGGCCTGAGGCTGGGGACTTTAAGGGAACTGCGTTGTTTGGACTTCTAAGCAACCAGTGAGGTACTACAGAAGCTGTTCTGTGCTGGTTTGGTAAATCTAAGTATTGGAATATCCACCAGCGTTTGGGGTTTGTCTGCCCCATTCTGATTGCAGTTCACCCTGATTGAGTGACCTCAGCTGGCTCCCAGCATCGGCACAGCAGGGCAGAGACATTTTCTGGGTAGCAGAGCAAAGACAGATCTCAGGCTCAGCTGTGTGCAACCAAACAGCCCTTGTCCTGCTCCTGGCTCGGGGCTGGCGTGGAAGCGGGGGGTTAGAGTGGACTCTAGGGGGCATCTCTGCAAGGCCCAGCACCGTCGGAGCAAGGGCCTGCTCATGCACAGGTGGAGTGGGGGTAAGAACAGGGCTGGGAGCCAGGAACACCTGGGCTGTAATGGCAGCTCTACCATAGCCTGGTCCAACTCAGGGAATTTCACCTCTGGGGATGTACGGGGGGGACAGCAGCCCTGAGCTGCCTGCCCCGTGGTTCTGTCTGGCCCGAGGGCCCTGGTGCTGACAACAGCCTGGGGGTGCTCCTGCACCTGCTGCTACCTCACCCTAACCCCAGTGTTGAGGCAGCGTACCCCAATGGCAAAGGGGGGGTGTCGCCCCCTGTGGCGGCTAACAGCCCACTACTGCTGCCAGCGAGCGGTGCTGCTCCCTTAGCTCGAGCAGAAGGGGGGTGTCCTTTGGCCTGACAGGTTTGCACCCCGTTGGTGAGTGCTGGCCTGGCTCCTTATGCCATGTTCTTGGAGATGCTGCCCCATGTCCCCCAGGTGATGGTGTCTGGGGCCCCAGCTGTTCCATCTCTCAGATCCGGCCCGGTCCCCGCCCCAGGAATTCTGGTTCAGAGACGGATCGCCCGCTCGGAGCTGCTGGGTCCAGCCTCGCCCATCTCTGCTCCCGTGTTCTGCACCAGGGAGAAGTTAAACTGAAGGCGAGTCCTCTCCGCCCACAGCTCTAGAGTCAGCCAAGGCGGCTCCACACGGACCTTATCCTGCTCTGGCCACATCCCCGCTGCCGTGCTCCTTGTTTGCCCCAGTGGGGCCCATCCCTGCTGGAGGAACGGGGCTAGAAAGGCCATGCGACCAGTGCAGCTACAATAAGCTAGGCCAAAGATCCCCAATTAAGGAGGCTGAAAACCAGCCTCTTGTTTAGTGGATTAGGTGGGATAACAGGACCTCTCAGCGGGGGATTAGCTGAACTGCTCCTTTGGGGAGAAGGGCAGACGCTGCCAGAGGTTTTGCGGCTTGGGGAGATTGCGGCTCAATCTGGTGTCTACTCAGGGCGGGGGAGATTATGAGCTGACCCAGCCGTATCAGCTGGGAGTCTGGAACAAGTTAGCAGGCTTGGCACGGCGGGGCGGGGGGGGGGGGGGATCTCCCCCGGCTGCTGGAGCAGAGCTCGGGGCTCTCACGCCGCGCACGCTCGTCGCAGCAGGGAAGCAAGCGTCAGAGGGCAGGCAGCTCGGCCCTGCGCCGTGCGCCTTACTTTAAGGACTGAGCAGCCCTAGGCCTGGCGGACCCCTTCACTGCAGCATTCGTGGGGTCTCCTCTTCCTCCTCTCTCCCCATCGCACCAGCACCTTCCCTGGCTCTCAGCTTCCCTCTCTGGTCCGTCCTCTCCCGGCCCAGCTTCTGCTCAGTCTCAGAACGGGCCGCAGTTGTGCTGAGCTGTGCTCATGGGGCTCTGAGAACAGGCACTGCCCAGCGGTGCCAGGCCCTGGGACGTGTCCAGAGGGCCTTTAACCCCCAGCTCTACGGCTGGTGCTGCATGCTGGGGAGGGGGGTAGAGGGGTTCACCTCAGCAGTCCAGTGGGGTTTGTGGACCCTGAGTAGGTCTCCCCATGCCCAGAGCCAGGGGCTGGAAGCCAGGCCTCCTGGCTTCTCTCTGCCACTAACTGCCCTCTGTCCGGCCAAGCCCTTAGGGCCAGCGGGAATTCCTGCCTGAGGCTGCCATGGGTGCAGGGAAGGGGCCAGGCTCGGGGGCCGGTGTGCACTCTCTCCCCCGGCCCCTAGCTGTGCCAGCGCTGGCCAGGTGAAAGCAGAGGGCTTGGCTGCAGAAAGGGTCACAAGAGAGTCTTTATTCGGGGCAGGAAACGGACCCGATGGATGCGAACGGCACCAGGGCTGCAATGCAAGTGCTGAGGCTGCTCCTGCCCCCGCACGGCGGGGCAGGGACAGGGGCAGGTGCGACGCAGGACACGGCACAAGGACAGCGGCTGCAAATAGGAACTTTCTCCACCCCACACCCCCACCCTCCTCGCGCTAGTGCAGCTGCTGCCCGTGGTAGGAGGCCCCATTGGCTGTGCCAATGGTGAACTCGCCCTTCTCTGGGCAGAGAGCAGCCAGCCGGCACAGGCAGGGCTCTCGGGACGGTGCTGAGCTGGGCCCAGTCTGAGCGGGAGGGGAGGAGCCGGGGGAAGGGAATGGATGCAGGAGGCCCAAGGCTCGGAGCCAGGTTGGGTCTGGTTTTTCTTCAGTCTTTCTGCTCCCAGCCCCGGCCTGGCTGGCCCTGACACTCTGTCGGGGTGGGAGGCCGGAGGGAGAGCGGCACCATCTCGAATGCGCCTGCTGCTGGTCATGTGCGTCTCAGCTGCCCCCACGTCCCCGCTGGAGCAGGTGCTGGGGAGGTTAAGCTGCAGTGGGGCGGTTGTTATTTCTCAAGCCCTCCCTCCTGCCCTGGCCCAGAACTGCTTCCTACCGCTCTGGGCCTGGTATGCCGCTGGGTACCCACCCCTGCTCTCCCCTCCCCGCCAGGCCAGGTGTGGCAGCCCCTTCCCCTCCAAACTGGGGTCTAGGCGACAGAACACACAGGACAAGCACAGTGCTGCATGGGCGGCCAGCGGCGGCCTCCGCGGGGGGCTGCCCCCAAAGCAGGCAGCCTGGTGCCAGGAAGTGGGGCGCTCCTTCTCCTCTGCCTCCTGCCTTACTTCTTCTTGGGGACCTTCTCCTTTGTGACCAGGTCGGAGAACTCTGCAGGGAGACGGGGGAGAGGAGCAGTGGGTGCTGGGCCAGGCTGCCGTGTGTTTCGGGGCGAGCCGTGCTTCGAGGCCGGGGAGAGGGGCAGTAGGAGACCGAACGCTGCAGCTGGCTTCCTGCGCCTTCCAGACAGCCCCGGGAGGCCGCTGCGGGGAGCGGAGTCTCCACTGAAGGTTGACACCCCCCCCCAGTGCTGCAAAGGGCAGCTCCAAAGGGGCCCCATGTTCCAGCGAAAGGGGGGGCAGGGTTAGCAGAGGATACCCCAGGGGCAAGTGCTATGGACTCCCCGGCCGCCAGCCTGCCCCCTACCTTGGAAATCAATCCTCCCATCCCCATCTGCATCAGCCGCTTGGATTATAGCTTCAGCCTCCTCGTCTGACAAGGGCATCGCAGGCATGGTGCTGGGCACGGTGGACAGGATGTACCTGCGGGACAGATGGCGCCGGGCTCAGGAGACGGCTGGGGCCTCAGCTGGCCTGGGACAAGGAGGGTTTCACGGTGCCAGGCGGGGCAGAGCGGCGGGTGGGGTTTGAGGGGACGGGCCAGACTCGGCCCATGGTGCCCCAGGGTGGTGTTCGATGGTCTGGGGAGGGGCTTGTTGGGCTGAGAGCTGATGGATGCCCACGGACGCTTGGGAACATGGGCTGAGAGGAGACAGGGCCAGCACCCAGAGCGGCTCCTGGGCCTGCTGCAGCCTGGATCCCACCCCAGAGCCAGGGGCACCGTGGCAGCGCTTAGCCCTGGGGAGCACAGGCCTCTCGCCAGCCAGCCCAATAACACAGCACTAGCTCCCCCAGCGCTACCCTGGCAAGGTGGGGCACCACGGGGGGGGGCAGGTGTGTGCCCTGGGGGGAGGATGGACAGGGGGAAGGAGGGCACAAGCCTCTGGCCGTTACTTGATCTCGTTCCACTCGATGAAGCCGCTGTTGTCCTTGTCCAGGAGCTGGAAAGCTTTGCGCAACTGCTCCTGCTGCTCGCTCGACGTCTGGAACTTCCGCATGTACTCGAAGAACTTGCTGTAGTTGAAGGCAGCTGTGGGCAGAGAGGGGCAGGGGACCCACCCGTCAGGAAGCGGGGAAGGGGGGGGGCGAGTGGGCACCTGCCCGTCGCAGCAGGAGACAAACCAGCCGCTGCCCTTCCAAGAAGGGGCAGCAAGGCCCTGGCTCATTGCTGCTGGTTTCCAGCCCTGCAGTCTGGGCTGGCCCCCCTGGGAGCCAGCTGAGCCCCTTTAACTCCTTGCCTGCTCCTTTGAATTCACTGTCCGAAAAAGGAGAGCTGGGGGACAAACCCCTGCCCCTCCCAGAACCGGGGCTGCATCTGCGTGAGCCTCCTCACGCAGTGCACCCGGGGCCTGGGTCAGAGCCAGCCTCAATCCCAGGGCGGGCAGGGCCCGGCCCCTCCGTACCGTGATGTCTCATCTCCGAGGGCAGCAGGTCAATATCCTTGTCCGTCAGAGACGTTCCCAAGGCCAGCGCCATCTTCTTGACTTGGCAGGAAAAATCCTCCTCCATCCTGTCCCCTGGCGAGGAAAGGGGAGAACTGAGCCAAGAGCCCGGGGGCTGCGTGTCCATGGGAGGACGCAGGTGTTGTGTGTGTGGATGGGGATGTTCTCCGGTGCTCCCCTTCGGGGAGGCCACGTAACCCGCTCTCGCCCATTCTCCAGCACCGGGGAGCCGGGGGCTAGCGGAGGCCTCAGGTTAAACTCCTGGGGACGCTGGACTGGACCTGCCCCCCCTCCCCCCGCTGCTTGTTAGTCTGCAGAGGGCTGGTAGCGGGTTTAGCGCTGGAGAAATACACCAGGCTGAGCGCCCCAGGGGCCCAGCCCCCCCATGTATGCAGGGCACCGAATCTGCACCCGCGGCGCCTCCTCACTGAGCCTCAGGCCTCTGTGGCTACTTGCCTTGGGCTGAGCAGAGCCCACCCCATGAGGGAACAGCTTGCCCCCTCAGGGAAGACGCTCCAGCACTGCCTGTGTCCGGGGCTGACAGCTTGCTGGCGCGCGTGGCGCTGAGACCTGCCAGGCCGCACCACGCAGCTCTGCTGCTGCACGTCGAGCCGCTGCGTAGCTCTGTCAATGCACCGTGAGCCATCCAGCGCCTCTCCCAGCAGAGCTCCTCTCTGCCCTTCCAAGCCAGGGCAGGTGGACAAACAGCTGCTGAGACCCTGCCAGGAGCCAGGCCCAGGCCTGCTGCATGGGGGCTAGCCAGAAGCCAGGTGTTTGGTGTTACATGCCCCTAGCCCCAGCTGGTCTCCATTGCGGGCAGGCCAAGGGCAGCCCTGCCTCTGTAGCGCTCTCGCTGACTCGCCCCCGAGAGCGGCTCTGTCTCAGCGCAGGAGGGAGCGTTCAAGCCCTCGGAGTCCTTCCCCTGACCTGTGCGTGGAAGTGGCACATCCTTCCCCAGGTCCATTCTCCTAGCACCCCCAACCCGGCACGGCAAGATCATCCTGGAGACCGGCACTCGGAGGGGACTGGTGCATGGGCACCGATGCCTCCTGGAGAAGCAGCGGGCATCTAAGGAGGTGCCCGGTGGTTGTGCCTGCCAGCTAAGCCAGCCCATGGCAACAGCCGTGCTGGGGTGGGCTCTGTCAGGGCTCCCAGCCGCAGCGCTACTCAGCCCCCATGCTCCCTGCTTTTGGATGCCGGGTTTCCCCGTGACAGTCACTGGGAGTCCCACAGGTAAAACCTCCCAGGGCGCTGGCACTGACTCCCCCTTTGTCACTGTTCAATGCGGGTACGGGGGGGCCTCGGCTGCTGGTGAATCCGCCACAGGGCTGGGCGCGGGCCAGGCGTCTCCTAGCTGAGCTCAGCTGTGCTGGGTGCACAGGGCAGGGGGCGTTTGTGCTGAGTGTGATGTTACACCCCATAATGCTTTATAGAAATATGCTTATGAGTGTAAATATGATACAACTGGAACATGTGTTATGCTAGATACGCCATGTACCATATCTGTGCAAAGGTTATGTTCTGCTGAATGTAGTCATCCTATTCGTATGCAGGTGTCATTTTTATACCTGAAGTTATGAGCGTTGGCTCTGTGCTTGTATTTAAAGTGTTTGCTGTAGGAAGCACCTAAGGCAGATTTGGTCAACATAGTGTGAAGGGGTTATTCAAGTAATTGGGAGTGCTTAGCTAACAATGGACCTTGGGAGACGCCAATCCACGTCGGAGCTTTCCTGGGAACGCCTGCAAAAAGCTGAATCATTCATCGACATGTGACTGCAAAACTCCATCTTGTTGAGGAGATTTTACACAGGAGAGGAGAGAGGTTTCCACTCACAGGAAAAAGACTATATAAGCCCCTGGAAACCCCTCCATTTTGTCTTCAGCTGGCTCAGAAGGTAACCTCTACTCCACCCCAAAGAGATGCCTAAAAGAAACTGGAACAAAGGCCAGTAACTAAGGGGGTGTGAGTGATTGCTGGACCCAGACTAGGAAGGAGTCTAGTCTGTAAAAGAAGCTTATTGGAACATCTCTGAGGGTGAGATTTACCTGCATTTAGTTTCCTATTGTATTAGGCTTAGACTTGCATGTTTTGTTTTATTTTTCTTGGTCATTTACTTTGTTCTGTCTGTTATTACTTGGAACCACTTAAATCCTACTTTTTATATTTAATAAAATCACTTTTTACTTATTAATTAACCCAGAGCAAGTATTAATACCTGGGGGAGCAAACAGCTGTGCATCTCTCTCTATCAGTGTTCTAGAGGGCAAACAATTTATTTGGGGTTTGGATCCCATTGGAAACTGGGTGTCTGGGTGTTGGAGACAGGAGCACTTCTTAAGCTGTTTTCAGTTAAGCCTGCAGCTTTTGGGGGACGTGGTTCAGACCTGGGTCTGTGTTTGTAGCAGGCTAGCGTGTCTGGCTCAACAAGACAGGGTACTGAAGTCCCAAGCTGCCAGGGAAAACGGGCTCAGAGGTAGTCTCAGCGCATCAGGTGGCAGTTCCCAAGGGGGTTTCTGTGACGCAACCCGTCACACTGAGAATCTCTGACTCCTCCTAGGTGGAACAAAGAGGGTCTGGAAGTGGGGGGGCATGTTCCATGATTTACCAGGCTGTTTCCCACCCCTGGGATCCCATCCAAACTCTACACCCCTCTGTTTTTGGGCTGGTGCAGAGCTGGAAACCCTCTGGCACTATGCAGTTTTGCACACTCATAGCGTGACTCTGGCACACTCACACCTCCAGGCACTCTCAGTGCCTCCTGGGGGGATCTGCAGCACATGCCTTCAGTGCCTGGGCCAGAATGAGGGCAGGGAGGGGGGATTTTTCCTGTTCTGCCTGGGCTAGCTTAGAAGCTTGTGTCCCTGCTGAGCTGCTCAGATGGACTGAGCTCTCCTGGCACGTTGGGAGGGTTCCTTTTACTTGTGACCTTTCACGGCAAGTCGACACGGTCGGGCGCCCCCTCAGCCAGCTCACCAGGGCCCCTGCACCGCTTTCCCCAGGAGCGCGATACCCCACACAGGCCCCCTGCCCGGTTTGCTCTCGGCACAGGGACCAGAGGGACAGTCAAACTGCCCCCTTCCCACCAAGGAGCCATTTTGTTGGCTCTGGCGTTTCCCTTCGCCCGCTGCAGAGCATGGGCTCTCGGCGCACTCTGTGGGCGTTAGTTCATGGCACCTCTCGGCCTCGCGCTGGGATTTCTAGACCCGTTACAGCTGGGCAAACGGGGGCCAGAGGGGGACGGTGCCTCGCCTTCAATGTGAGCTGTGAGTAGAACCCAGGCGTCCTGGCTCCCGGCAGAAACCCCCAGACCAGCTGGGTCAAAGTCCGGGCTAACTTACCCCAGTGTCAGCCCATAGGAGGGCAGCGGGCATCAGCCCTGCCTCTCCTGGGCAGGCAGGACGTCTCCCACTGGGGTTATTATGTTGGTTGTTGATGGGGTCCCTCCATGAGCTCTCCTCTGTGCCCTCCGCACCGTGCCCTTGCCACGGGACTGGCACCAGCTGCAGCAACAGACCCCAACAGGGACCCTGGAAACCCTCCATCGCCCCCACCCTGCCAGGAATCCTGATCAAAGGGCAGAACCTCAAGCCCCCCTCCCTCCCCACGGCAGCTCATGTATTTATTTCTGGGGGGGGTCGCATGTTGTTTTGAAGAAGGCGCCCGCCTCTCTGGGACTCTTCTATTCACAGGGCAGCGTCTTGTGATGCGACTCCGCTCTAGAATTACACTGAGCTGAAATAGTTCAGCCTTCCCAGCGGACTATCCGGTTCGTGGGGCCAGTGCAGCCGGCAGCTATTTATGACGGGCAGGGGCCCGCCCCGCTGGCTCCGGGCCCTCGGCTGTGCCGCTGGCCCTGGCCCTCAGCGAGCTCCTGGGGTGCCAAGCGGCCAGGCGCCCCAGCGCGGGGATGGACTGACATTTGAAAGGGGGAGCGAAATCTTGGCCTTGCTGAGCCCAGACGTCACTGCTGACCCAGCACGAGTGCTGGGGGACCCAGGGGAAGGGCCCAGGCCAGGGACCGGCACAAGCCCTGAGTCCTTGTGGTGCCCAGGCTGTATTCCCTCTCCCCCGGCACGAGGCCCGTGGCCCACTGGGATCCCAAGGGCTGTTAAATTCACCTTCTCTTCCTCTGGGGACTCCTGCATTGTATTTACTTAGTGTTGCAGTCACAGCGAAGGGGTTGGGGGGGGTGATCCCCTGTCCTGGGCTTGGGGACCCTTCGACTTTTAACTTTAACAATCCAAAACAAAATCCCCACCCGGCAGCTCCCCCGAACTGTACCAGACCCAAGAGCTCAGCCAATGCCCGCCTGGGCTCTCCCCGTCCGTCCCCCCATCCCTGGCAGCACGCTCACAGGGTGACTCTAACCAGGCAGGCTGCAGGCTGGCCCCTGCGTGTCCCATGGGCCCATCGCCCCAGATACCTGGCCTCCCCCCTCTCCCCTGGGCTGGGCGGCCTCTGACGCCCACCAAAGAGCTGCCCCTAAAGTCCTGCGTTCGCCATCAGAGACGTGTCCTTCCCAACGGGCTCAAGGACTAACCCTGCGGCTGTGCACTCTGCAGCCCTCTCCCTGACGGTGGCTGTGCCCCTAAACCAGGAACAGCCGCCCAGCTCCCAGTGATCGTGGAGCACCCGGCCCCTTGCGGGGACAGAGCCGGGAGAGTCATGCCCAGACTTTGTGGGCAGTGGGTGCCTTGCTCAATGCACTCAGGCCCTGTGTGACCTGCGAGCGCCTTCATCATCATCTCCCTCCTCCATCTCCCCCGGGGGCTGGCCAGGTCATTCCCGGGGGGAACCGGGGGCTCTTTCCAATCTGACCTCTCCCTGGTTTCCATGCAGGGTTTACAGCTGATGCCTCGTTCCTCACTAGCTTCCTTCTCCTCTGGGTCTCTGGCTGGCACTTACCTGGTGCAGGCTTCGTGGCAGGCTCCTTCCTGAACAGCCCTCAGCAAGTTCTCCTTGGGCGCTAGGCGTGGCCCCAGGTTTTATAGGCACACGCTTGGGCTTGCTATTTAGGGAGCGCTGCACCTGTCGGCCACTGCGGCCCTCCTGGGCCCTTTCAAGACGCTGGCAGCAAGCAGCTCGGATTATCTTGGCATAGCTTAGCATTAGCAGAGCCTCATTAGCAGCTGGCATCTCAGCACCTGCGGAGGGGGCAGGACGCTGGCCATAGAGCTGCAGGAGGGGGAGTCTCCAGAACAGATGCCTAGTCCTGAAAACCCTCCCTCTCTCCAGGAGCAAGCAAAGCCCCCGCACTGGGGTGACCGGGGAGGGCCGACGTTGCAGAAGCTCATGCACAGGGATGGGCAAACTACGGCCCACGAGCCATCATTGACTCACTGTGAAACCTCGGTCAAATTGTACTTCCTCTCTGGCCTCAGTTTCCCCGCCTGAAAAACGCATAGTAATACTCCTACCTTCCTGGCCTACATGCGTATGTATAAAGAGGAGCGCACAGCCTGGCATGTGTAATGTGTAGGAGTGAGGCAGGCTCGGGGGAGGGGGCGAGAGAAAATGCCTGCATCACAACAATGTGCACTTTTGGGGGCAGGGACCGGTTGCATTCCGGTTTGTAAAGCACCGTGCAAGTGCACACCACAGGATAACAGTGCCTTCAGCGTCACTGTGAACTGCTCTGGATTTAGCCCAGTTACTCTCAAGCCTGATCTTTGAGAATTGTGGGGGAAAACCCGTCGCTGGGTATTCGAGCAATGTGTCACCACTGCACATCCTGAACCCGCGTCAAAGGGCACCTGCCTGGCACACACCCACGGCGTTGCAACCTCACCTGTCAGCAGGTGCAAACTCCCCTGCATTTGCATGTGCAGCTGCTGTTGATTTGTGCATGCAAACGTCTCCGGGGGGTTAGAGGCCCTTTGAAAACGTGGCTCCATGAGCACAAACTCTACAAGTGAGTGAGAAACCAACAGCTTTTTCGCTGTCTGTAATGGCGCGACTGCGATTCCAATGGCAGCTCTCCTGGCTGGGGCCCTGCTTGGAAACCAGGGTGAATTTTACTACCCCACCCCCACCCCGACTCCTTTCCGCTTCGGAGGAATATTCTTTCCATGTGCGTTGTGCTCTCTGCTCTTGTTCAGCCTGTGTGCTGTGCAACCACTCTCACAATCCTCCATGCTGGTTACAAGGGGGAATTGTGCTGAGCAGAGCTGGGTACAAAGCAATGTAATCTCCAGTCCCAGGGAGAAAGCAAATTAGCTCTGAATGATGCGGCTGCCTTCTTGGAGAACATTTATTTGCAAGAAGACTTTAATTTCTCCAAGCCGGGATCTATTTGTGGCAGCGCGACAGCTGCAGCGCAGTGTTCTTTGCAAGCTCAGGTCTTCTAATCAATTAACGGTGCACGTAAATTTGGCTTTCAATATTAAAAGTACAGGAAAGGACGTTCCCTGCTGTGCTAAAAGCTCAACCTCCTAGCATGCCGCTAGGACTGTGTAGCCGTGCTAACCTACCATCCTCCGACGCGGGCTTCCAGTCGTGATGGGCCTGCACCACAGACGCACCCCTGCAGACCTCGGGGGAAGCCTGCGCCGGTTTGGAATAGTTCAGCTGGCCCTTTTTCTCCATGCTGGGATGGACCAAAACCCGTCACTCGGGCCCACCTCCGGCTTGGTGAGGGGTTCTTCCTTCTAGCCCTGAGAGCTGCCTGATAGCATGTGTGAGGGTGCAGCCCAATGGCTGTCCTGTGAAGGGCTGCGGTGACCTGTCCCTCCTGGACCTGGGCAGGCCTGAGGAGTCCAGGCAGGAGGACGGGACCGAGGTAGCTCATCCTGTCGACAGCTGAGGAACGTCCCATGCTGCTGCACAGGGCTGCGGGGCCGGCACCATGCAGAAGACGGAGGTGAACTCTGCGACAGGACAATCAGCAGGGGCTGTTGGGGCAAACGGTGTCATGGAGTCCCCGGGCGATGCTCTGGGACTGCTCCCCACAAAGCCAGGCAGGACTCTGGGGAGCCTCCTCTCCCTCGGAGCAGACCGTCTTCAGGGCAAGAAGCTCACACGGCTTCACCTTCCTGGGTCTGCCCTTGGAGCATTCAGCATCTGCCCCTCCGTGCGCTTCCCACAGCGAGTCCACCCCGGCGGGGTCCTGGGGCAGCCAGAGGGTCCTGCACCCCCACTCCGCAGTCAGACGTGACTCTCAGCCAGCCAGCAAAACAGAGGTTTATTAGATGACAGGAACACAGTCTAAAACAGAGCCTGTAGGTACAGAGAACGGGACCCCTCGGCCGGGTCCATTCTGGGGCCCAGCGAGCCAGACACCCCCATCTGCCCTCACTCCCCGTCCCCAGCCAGCCCCAAACTGAAACCCCCTCCAGCCCCATCTCCTCTGCGGAGTTCCTTTCCCGGGCCAGGAGGTCACCTGACCTCTTTGTTCTCCCACACCTTTAGCATCCCCTTGCAGGGGGGAAGGGCCTGGCCATTAGTTGCCAGGTGACTGAGGGTCGGCCAGAAACTGAGGCACCCTCACAGTATTCAGAGGAAACATGAAGAACAGTCCCACTTCGTCACACTGGGCATGTGAGACCTAGCGAGCCTGGGCACCAGGGGAGCAGCTAGTGGGTCACTGGGACCTGGGGAACATTAAATCATGTGCCGATCAAGGGAGGTTTCCTCCTAGACCTTCAGCTGTCTCAGTAAATGTCCAGGAGGCAGGGAGGGGGAAGGTGCACCTCTAGCCAGGCACAGCCTCCCCCTGGGCTTGTTGCAACACCACTGCTTGGGAAAATAGGGCCGCCTCTTGGGTTAGGTCACGCCCGTGGCCTAGAAAGCGGGGGGAGCCCCACTGGCTGCCCTCGTGAGATGAGAGCCTTTCGGCTGTGTCCCCAGGGGATGCTGGGTCCTCAGATCGTTCCCCTGCACCACTAGCGCCTGCCTGGCCAGCTGGGAGGCACTTTGCTGAGCTGGGAGCCATCTTGCCTCCTGGTGACGCCGTGAATCCCATCTCTGTTCAGCGAGAGCAGCTTTGCTGAGCGTGGAAGCAGCCGCTTTCAAATGACTCCCAACGCTCTCGTCATCTTTTCGTACGATGCTCTCCAAGCACTTTGGACACCAATAAAAAGAACTTCCTGTGCTCTCCCTGCTCTGCCTTTGTGACGCAGCTAAAGATCATCCCCCCATCGTAGACAGGGAAACTGAGGCACAGGTGAAGGTGACGTGACTTCCCCAAGGTCACACAGCAAGTCAGCGGCAGGGCTAGGAACGGAAGCCAGGACTCTCGATTCCTCTGTTTTAAAACCAGTGGCAAGGCACAAATGTCCCGTGAGGAATCCAAACAGCACTGGGACAGCTGGGCTGGCTGAAGCAGTGAAGAGCTGGATGCTCTGTGCACCAAGGCCAAGTCTGGGTCCGCTGCAGCCACGCAGCCCTGCCAGACGAGACGCCCTCCTGCGGGAGACGCCTCCAGCGCCGAACCAGGGCTGTGCTGGGACTGCTGCCAGTTGGGCTCTGTTGGGATCCGGCTCCCATTGTAGCCAAAGCCCCCGGGCTCCGGGCAGGCGCCCGTGTCTGTGTTTGTTCTGTTCATCTCTGTTTGTAGCTAGGGGTTCCGGGGTTGAACTAACATGAGATCGGGGCTCGTCAGTCTCTTGGGGTGGACACAGCCGGGGAGCCCAGATGCTGGATCGTTCTGGTGCACGAAGAGATCTCGAGTGCAACGCCTGGGTGAGACGTGGCCCCAGGGCTCAGCTAGTGGGGTGTGCTGGCGCTGCCCCAAGCGCGGGGTGGGGGTGGGGGCTGCATGTGTGAGAGAGCGCTGGGGGAGAGCGGGTGCCAGCCCGGGAATCATTTCAGAAAAAACTGTTGGGGGGCAAAGCGGTGTCAGCCTATGGAGCATTATATGTGATGATATGCTGCAACGGGGGGCGGGGGGGAGTGGAGCATATAGACCTATGAAAAGTCGGGGGGGGGTGGAGCAAACCAATGCGGGGGGTGGGGAACTGCTCCCTAACAAATGAGCCCCTGAGTGTGAGTAGGGTGGGGGTGGGTCTGTGCACGTCTGCAGAACAAATGGCCCCACTTGTGATTTTATTCCCGAGTTTAAAACAAATAATATTTTATTTTTTTTCATGCAGAGCCCCGAGTCAGTTTACGGCATCCCTCCCCCCGTTCCCTGCATTGGCCCCCAGCCCCCACCTCTGCACTAGCCCCCCCCCCCCTGCACTAGCCCCTTCCCCTGCACT
>NW_020664543.1:2544209-2567687 GCF_002925995.2 Terrapene triunguis | reverse complement strand
CCTTCCTGACCCCCACCAGCGCTATCAGACCCTGCGGGCGGTGGTGAAGGGTGTGTGTGTTATTATTTCTTTATTTATTTTAGCTGCTGCAAAATTGCAATTGTTTTGCAGTGATTTTATAGGGACCTAAGGGAATAAATGTCTGCCAAGGGCCGGCCCGATTTCTCAGCTGTGGCAGCCTTTGGGGAGGGGGCGCATTCCCTGGACATCTGTACCTGACGTAACTAAACATCCCAAACGTGTTTCTCCATGTGGGCTCCCAGGGAAAAGGAGCATTTCTCCAGGGGCCACTCCTTCTGTCTGGGGCTAGGACTGGCAGGGGTCCCGCTCCTGTTTTCTGCCCACATATTGCTTTGAGCCTAAAGGGGGAAATGGCATGACGCCAAACCCCATGTGGCTTGGATCTTGGGCTCTAAAGGGGTGAGGTGGGAGAGCTCAGCCGTAGGGACTGGGGTAATAATGGCTATTCCGTCGGTGATCAAGCCCAAACCTCAGTGTCAGCTTCGCTGGAGCTGCGTTCCCTGCTGCCCTCTCTATTGGGATCCTTGGTCCCTGATTCACAGAGGGACAATGTTCCTGGTTTGGCTCCCCCGGACTCCTCTCGCTGTGAGGAATGTCGCTGCTTTTTATCAGCTGAAAGGAAGAAATCGAATCTCCTTGCAACAGGCCCAATGTGTTCTGGTGTGCGAGATCCATGATGTCACATTCGTTGTCTTACTGGGCATTTACCTTTATTGTCAAAACGGGCTGCAGGCCCTGGGGGGGGGGGGGGGGATTGCATTCACTGCCATAGCTCCAGCTGTCGTTGGTTGGTGCCATCTCGACTTCTTAGCTGCGCACGGGTGAAAGATGGACTCAGCTGGCTATGAAAGAAACATGAATTTGCCTTTAATACCTTGAAATGTCACTTTTATGTGCTCCCCTGGAACTGTCAGACAGAAACAAACCGCTGTGTTTGGCGCTGATAAGAGATCTTGGCGCAATGTCCTGGACCGCTTTTCCGGCGGCTCTGCATTTTATTCAGCAGCCTGGGCTGTGTTTTGGAATCCTGGCTTCTGGGCTGCCTCGGACGGCATGTATGTGATTGAAAAAGGTGTGGTGACGAAGGAGAGACCCAAGCGATCAAGCCCCTCTGCTCCCCATTAAACGCTCCTACTGGCTTTTGTTCCTAACGGGGGCCCGGGTGCATTAGCCCGTTGTATAGAATCTGTGAAAAGATGATTGATGGTTAGCGAAACGCTGATGAGCTGGCTTATATTTGATAGCGCATGAGGGGGTAATGCTGACAGTCGGTCACACAGGCACTTCAGGGAGCTGGATGTTATGTAAGCAGCTGTTTTATGGCCGTGGTTGTGTTCCATCTGCAGGAGCACACGGCAAACCCGACTGCAGAGCAGTGGCTGTGTTCTTGTTTGTGTCTGGGGCTGGTTTGTGCAAATCTACCCCCTGTCATTCATTGTTGACGACGAGAGGGTGAGGGTGGCCTGGCGGAAACCTCACATGCAGCCAGATGTGTTGAATTCCACATGCAGCGGTTACTCAAAACCCTTTGCATACATGCCCAGCACTTGTAAAATCAAGAGTGATCTAGTAATGAGTCACAGAGCTCTGAGCACACCAAGCTCTATATACATGCAGGTATGATGATGTTTACCAAAACAATGAGCTAAAAAGCCTGTGTGTGCGTTTGGTTTAAGTACACAACCAAACCAACTGCTTATGAGGTTGGTTTCCCATCAGGCTTTGTGTAAAGAGATCATCCATTTGCATCTGCAAAACCATTTTATTGGTAAAGGGCTAAATTTACATAGCTGGAACTAGCAGCTTCCATTGCTAGGCACTGCACGCAATAGATCTGATGGCCTTGCTCCAGATTCTGCCTGTTAAAAATGAGATCCTTTTTCCCCATCCTCCTTTGGAAAATAAGATTTCTGTGCATCTAGCACAAAGTTTTGTTAGTAACTATGTGCAACCTAGTTCCAGAGTGTGATTTTAAAAAACAAAAGCATGTTTATTCTGCAGGAGACTTGTTGAGTTTGATTTGTGCTCCGAAGCAAACCCTTTATTTGCACTGAAAATGTTTGATCACTGGTGATACCAAACACCCAATTTGAGACCCTAATCTCGTCAAACGACATTAAATGGATGAAGTCATTTAAAAATCTATCTATTTTAGGGATTTATACTGCGCTTCTCACCACAGCGACTGATCGCACCCTTGCATCTGAACATTTTTGTTGTTTGTTACAAATGACTCCTACAATTACTGTCAATGCAAGAAATTAAAGGGGGAAAATAGTGTTCTCTGTTCCCTCCGTTTGTTTGCATTGTGCATTTGATACCACGTTGGGTCAGGCCACTGTGCAGTTTCCCCAGCTGTCAGTTTCTTGGGTGTTTCATTGGGGCTGGAGCCTGGACAGCTTTAAAGTAAGAGAAGCTCATTGTAAACTCACAAACATTGGCTGGGGAGGGGCTGGGAACAGCCTGAAACTACTTTTGGGTCCTTTAAAAAAAACCAAAACCAAACCCAAACCCAACTACGTTTCAAGTTGATGGTGTCGCTTTAACTTCAGGGGACGCTGGCACCATTCACATGGCCCACAGACACTGTGGGGAGGAAGGAAAACTTGGGAACAAGCCTGTTGAGACGTGTGACTTTCAAACTTTAAAAACAGTGCGGAGGTTGCTGGTGGGGGCAGGTCACTAGGCGGCCCCAGTGGGATGTCTCGGAATGAAATGCAGGTCATTCGCAGTGCTGACGTTTGTTTCACTGCATCACAGATGGGGGAGGCACCGGGGTGATGTTGGGGTGACGGGGCAGTGGGGTGCGAAAGTGACAGTCAGGGACCTGCCAGTCCACAGCGGGTGCTGGCCCCTTAGTTTAGCCTGCGTGGCTGTATTACTGCTCCAGTCCTCCCTGAACAAATCACTTCTCTTTGGCTCCCCAGCTCTGTGCTGTAGGTGAGTTATGCAGCTTGTGTGTCACTAACCCCTTGAGTGCAGATATACATCAGAATACTTCTCTTCATTGGGCTCTCCTGTACTGTGGACTCTGGATCCATGAACTCCCCCTCTCCCCACCGCGGCCTGCATCTATTCCACCCTTTGGGATATTCCAGTGCAGGATCAGCGCAAGCCCACATTCCTCTTGGATTCCCAGCAGACGTTATCAGATGCCTCCAGCACCTCCTTAATTCTCGCTTGGCTAACCCACTAGCCAGACCCGGTCATTCTCCCCCAAAGCCCAGTGGACGTGCAAAGACTTGGTGGCAGACTCCGCGCCATCCTTACCAAGCAGATTGAAGGCTGCGACTTACCAGAGACCCGGTGGGTGTTCGGTACCTGGATCTTACTGGATTTCTGTGGAAGTTGGGTGACCGTAGGCTCCTTTGCAAATCTCAGCCTAAAACTTCCTTGTGCATGTCTGCGGGGCGCTTGGCCCCTGGCTGAGCCAGGCCTGAGGTTTGGCAGTGGGGTGAGATACGGGGAGTGGGGCTGGGGGTGTTCTTTGTTTGAGGTGAAAGGAACCTCAAGCCAACTCCCCCATCCAGGGAAGAGGGCAGCTTAGCGGGGTGACGATTCCCTTCCCTATTTTCCACCCGATGGGGGGCAGGGCTGTACTGTCATTCTCACACCCCTCCCATCCCCATAGCCCCCAACCCCCCCCAGCGCTCATGTGACCCACCCTTGGGCCCTGATCCTGCTCTCTCGTTTTGGTAGCTCCATGGGGACTGTAGTGACCTCCATGGGGAAAGAGGGGGTATTGCCATCTGCCACCACTGAGCAGGGTCAGAACCCCTCCCGCCCCCCAGCCTGGCCAAGGGGCCCTCACTCCCATGGGTTCTGAGGGTGTAGCCCATTTCGGGGAGGTGGAGAGAAAACAGGATGCCCAGAATGACCCCCCCCCTTCTGTTTGCGAGCTAGACAGGGCAGGGCTGGGGGCAAATGTCTCTGGAGCAGGTGTTGGCTCCCAGCCCTCTCGGCAAGAGCTCCCTTCCCCCGGGGGGCTGGGTTCCCAGCCCTGGGGGTTGCCCCTCAGCCTGGCAGTGCTTCTTGGTGCTGGCCTAGGCCTAGACTTCAGACTAGCCCATCACTCCCTTCCCACTGATGTCAGGGCTGGCGCTGGGATTCAGGAGTTCCCGGCTTCCGGAGACAACTTGTTCTCTTGGACCCAGGCCTTGTGCCCAGCCTGAGAAGCTCAGCTGAGCCCTGAGGAGCGGGGGATAGCAGGGATCCCCTCCCCTAGCCATGAGGCCCTGCCCAGGGGCCCCATGCCCGGTAACAGTTCTGCTGGGTCAGGCCCAGGAGGGGCTGGGGCTGGGTGATGCCCTCCCTCAGCCAGGACCTCTGTTCTGCTTGTTCTAGGTGCCCGGCCCTCCCAGGCAGGCTGAGTCCCCAGCGACAGCCTGTGTGATTTGCTGGTGCTGCTACTTGGGCCCGAGTCGCCCCGTTGGCTGCACTGGGGAGCTGCTTCCCAGCGGTGCCCTGGGCAGGAGGGTTTGGAGTTGGCGCTGGCAGCTCCTGGGCCTGCCTCGGAGGGAGGGGGTTGCCCTCATGAGCAGCCGTCCATCTTGGAGAGTCAGAGCAGGGTGTGGGGCCTGCGGGTCGGTCCCAGCTCTCCGGGCCCTGCCCACCATCCCACCGAGAGCGTGTGCCCGCCCCCAGGCCAAGCAGGGTAGGGTAACTCCTGCCAGTGTCCATGGCACCTGCGGGTCTGAGTGGGCTCAGGGTGAACTCTTAGGGCTGGAACTTCAAATAATTGGCCCACGGACTGGGCCTGCCCTTGATGGCTAATGTGCTCCAAGCCCGCAGAGCCTAAGCCATGTCTTCGCCTGCCGTATGCCTCGTGTCTGAGCCTGGCGGCTCCTTGCCAGCTCCCCACACTGGGGGTATCTGGGCTTCCTCCGTGGCCAGGTCGCTCGGGGTTTGCAAAGTGTTTCGCTTCTGGGCTTGGGGTGAGCCTGGCGCTCGCTCGCAGCCTGCAGGCTTGAGCACTGTAGGACTCTAGCCGCTCCTGCAGGGACCGCCAGGAGGGCGGGTTTGCCATGGAGGTGAGGGGTTGTTCCTAGGGTTAGACATCAAGTGGGCAGGGGGTGTGCAAGCTTCTCCTACTCTGCTTTACTAATGCCCCTCAATCCCGACCCGCAGCCCCCCACGATCCTAAGCCTGCCCCCCCCCACACACACTTCACTGTTTCCTTCCTGACCTGCAGCATCCGTCTGTTCCTCTCCTGGCTGGACACTTCGCACTGTCCCCGCTCGGGCTGGGAGCGGGTGCGCTCTGACGGGGACACTTACACTGAAGCCACCAGGGCAGTTGCCCCGTTGGCCTCCTCTGCCCAGAGCGCAGCACTCCAGAGGTGAAAGGCTGGCGTGACCCAGTGACCCACCTCTGCCCTCTGGTCAAGAATTTTGACGAAGATGCAAACTGCTCTGGGCTTTGGATGCTGAAGAGTCTGCAGCAGAGACCCAAAGGCAGTTCAGTGCCCTGTTGGCCTGGGCACATAGTCCGCATCAGCGTCAGTCTCGCTTGCCTTCTCCAGGCCGGTGCAAACATCCACGTGTGGAAGAAACCAGCAGCATTCAGTCTGCCAGAAGCAGTGGGGCTCTTGGTGCTGGCCCCATAGCTGCTTATGGGACTTGGTTGAGTAAAGCAGCTTAAAGCCGGACATCTGCCCTACCTTGAAGCTCCATAAATAGCTACGTTTGGCTGCTGCCCTGTGTTCTCAGTGAGAGCGAGGGAAGGTGAAATGTTGCAATGCTAATAAAACATCAATCGGACCTGGGGTGGCTTGAAATGGCTCTGGGAGGATGCGCGGCAGGTTCCGGAAGCTGCTGTGGTTTGATGCCCCTTTTGCCTTCAGTGTGCGTTTTGCAGCAGTGCCTGTGTGGTCTCCAGTCCTGGCGCCAGTGTTTCTGTAGCGAGGGGTGAATTCTGAGGGCTGCCAGGGGCAGGCGGCAGTTTCAGACTAGACACGACGGGGGACTGGCCCCCTGGACCAGTTTACCAAAGGAGATGGGGGAGTTTTCAGCACTGGCCCTCTTTTTAAGTCAAGAACTGAATATCTTCCCAAGGGCGTGCTGTGGCCCAAGCAGACGTGATGGGCTGAAAGCAGGAATGACCGGGTGAGGGTGTCTGGCCTGGGTTTCTCAGCAGGTCAGACTAGATGACTATGACTCTATTAGTGCCATTGGAGAGAGGTTTATTTTCTGCCTTTATATTGTCACAGGCTGAGTGTGTGCAGGTGGGTGGGGAGCTCAGGGACTGTTCCCTGGACTCTGTCTATAAAGCTGCTGCTTTCTCAGGGAAAGGTGGAAACTGGACCAGCCCCCTCCTTCGAAAAAGACTCCAGCAGAAACGCCACCTGATTTTAATAGGACACATGAGAGTGCACTCTCTGCAGGCCGTGCACAGCATTTATTGCACCAGTTTTCAGAGCATGAGTCGTGGCCTGGCGTGTGTGCAAGGAGGTGGACGGAGCCCTGTCACCGTAAGCCCTGCTAGAACCATGACCAGCAGAGTGGGATTGTGACAGTGTTGTTCAGAGCACTTTTTATCCCATGGGACCCCAAGGTGGCTTGCATGCTTACATTGTTATGCCGGCTATGCACATGGCATGCTTTACCCACCACTGAAATGCAGCCCCCTCTGGAGCAGAACATGGCAGCAGTTTAACAGCTGTACTTGCAATGCTGTGGAAGCTTTCAGGCCAGGAAGCGAAAGTGGTGCCTGGGACTGAGGCAGCAGGGGGGACTGCAGACAGGCAGAACGTAGTTACCCCGGGAGGAAGCTGCTTGGGGACCCTGAGGTTAAGGGAGCTGTCAGAGAGAGAAATGTGACACTCCTGTAAAGTGTGAAAAGCCGAGCCGCAGACAAGCCACCTTTCACCAGTCGCAGCCCTACAGAGCCCCGGAGCGTGAGCAAGGCCGTGAGTGGCTGTGTCAGGGCAGGGAAATGGAGTCTTTGAAATACCGAGGGGCGCTCGGGGGGGGGCAGTTTGCATTCTGGTCGCCCTGCCGGGCGGTTAGTTGGTGCCTTCTCCCGTAGCCTCCTGTGGGGCCTCATCCACCCACAGAGCCGGCTATGCTGGGCAGACCTGCTCGCAACGCGCAGTATCCGCTAACCCAGAACGAGCCACGTGGGGAGAGGTTTAGGCTTCGCAAGTGAGCTTCAGCCAGTACAACTGGATCAGGTCTGCCCAGAGAGCTGGAGATCGGGGGGGGGAGGAGGCGGGGGGATGACAGGGAGGGGCTGTAAGATGGCTCGTTGTACCCCCCTCCCCTGCACCAAGAGAGCTGGAATTCACCGGGGGGCCGTAAAATGGCTTATTGTGCCCCCCCACCTGCATCAAGAGAGCTGGAGATCACCGGGGGAGGTGGCTGTAGGTGGTGCGTCATCTCCCCTCCCCAGCATCAGGCAGGGCGGTGGCAAAGGCTGGCTGTTTTGTGTGCTAGCGTTCCATTCAGCCGCCAGCTGGGCTGGCTCCGAATGGTGGGACAGCCCCGGGAACGGTGCTCTTGGAGCGCTGCAGTGCAGCAGACTGCTTTCCCGTGGCGGTTGGGCTTCCGGATTAGAGTGGCGATCGGTGACGCTCCACGTTGTGTGTGGGGTTTGTTCCCCATCCTCTCGCCGCTTGGCCATTCCCCCCTCTCCCCGCCCCGGCATGGGTGACAGTACAAATCCCCGTCAGAGCAAATGAAGGGAAATTAATCCGTGAGGTTGTGAAGGGCTCCGAGCTCTCGGGATTCTGAGAGCCCAGTTCTGAGTCACGGAATCCCGTTCCCCTGCCCCCGGTTCATGGATCATGATGTGCCAGACGGCCCCGCGGGCTGCAGGGAAGGTTTATCTTCGGGCTGCACCAGGGCAGGGGAGGCGAGATGGGTGGCCGTCGCAGAGGCTGACTCCAGTGGTGTTTGTAACGGGCTGGGGGATCCTCGGGTGCAGGTTTAGGAAAGGGCGAGGTCGTTGTTCTTGACGCTGGGTCTGCCGTTCCCAGCCCGTTGGGTTCCGGACGGGGTTTGCAGACCCTCCTGTCTGCCTTGCAGCAGTGCATGCAGCTGGGCTGTCGTGTCGGGCCACTCACATTGTGTGTCGGGAAATTATCGGCCCGGGTAATCGTCTCCCTTGTTCCCTGGCCTGTCTCTCCTGGCTCCGTGCTCTCCTCCCATGCCCTGCGAACGTGTTCTTGGTGAGTGTGTAGTTAGGGTGCAGAACAGGTGGTGAAAGTCTGAGTGTCAGACACGGTCCATGGCAGCAGGGATCCTGCTCTGGAGCAAGGCTGGTTGGGCAGGGCCTCTGATTGCAGCGTATACACTATGGGAGTTCACTGCGGCAGGGATCTGCCTGCCGGATGCATTGCTGTGTGCTCCCAGCTCAAGCACAGAGCCCCAGACGTTGGGTGCTTTACAGAGAGGTGGGGCGGGGGGAAGGCACAGTGAGGAGAGGGGAGCCTGGTGCTTACCCAGCACTTCCGACTGCTGGAAAATAACCCCCCTGGGGTATTAATCAGTGCGCTAGCCTCGGGGAAGTGCTGTGGGGCGGTGCTGCTTGGCTGTCGGATGGCAGTTACCGGATAATAGCATCTGCGATCAATGGAGCTCTCAAAGCCATCTCAGAGCCCAGCAGGATTTGTACATCGCATGGGGCTAAACTCTCGATGCGCACAGGGAAGTGAGCCCCCCAGTGCCTGTAACGGGTGGTGGGCGTCGTCGGTGGGAGCCCAGCGTGCGGCACGCCGATCCGCTACCTGGGAAGCGAAGGGAGGAGGTGGCTCGGGGCACTGGAGCAGCTGGTGGTTCAGCCCAGGGAGCAGTGGCTCTTTGCTGTTCCTTGTGCTGACTTCATTTGATTTTTAAGAAATAATCCGCTTAAAAGCTTCTGGCTGTGTCACTGCTGCCCCAGAACTGCCAGCGCGCAGCCCAGAGCGCCCCGACCCGTGGGCAGGTGGCGCTGATCCTGAACCACACGTGATACTGATCCGTCCCCCGTGCATTGTCCCCTGGGGTTTGCTTCAGGCTGACGTCTTCCCCTGGACAGGATGATCACCTGCAGCTTCCCAGAGAGGGGACTGAGCCCTCTGGGCCACACGCTGCCAGGTGCTGATCAGGGCCTGGGATGGTGGTGGCCCTACGCAGACAGACAGCTGGCCATGGTGCTGGGGTGTTAGCCACGTACTGTTCAGTCGTCATGTCAGGGGAGGCAGGGAATCCAGTTCTGCTCAAGGTACAAACCGGAGCTCCGTGCTCCCCCTGGTCGGTGCAGGTGGCTTTAAACCCTGCAGCTAGTGCGTGCTGGGGAGGGGCAGAAGTCCCTGCAAGTCGTACCCCCGCTGGCAGGGAAAGGGGGTTGAGGCTGGTTGTGGCCCAGTCCTGCCTTTTGCCTTGTTCCTTCCTTCCCACAACCGGTTTCTCTCTCGTCACAGCTGAGGGGCAGCATCCACCTTGGGAAGGGGGTGGGTTTAACTATAGACACAAAGAGAAATTCTAAGGCAGGCAAATGGACTTTTCTGAATCATTTCTCACAAACGGCTGAGCAGAACCAGGCCCGATCCATGTGGGTACTAATGAAGGGAGGCGGGAGAACGTCCCTTACGCAAGACTTTCTGGCTGGGGCTTTGTTCTAGCTTTGTTGAGCCAGCTGTGTGGAACCCAGAGCAGGCAGATGCTGGGTGAGAGATCTGCCTGCAACATGGGCTTTGTAAAATCCAGGTAGCGTGAGACTCTGGCCAGATCCATGAAGTTTTTTGTGTAGCAAACTTTGTGAATCTGAACCAAATGCTGCGTCGTTTCCCTTCTTTATTTTGTAACTGATTGATTGATTGATTGCCTCACCCTGCCTTCCCCTCCCCAACAAATGTGAACCAAGTGCTAACCTCTGAAACAGGCTTTATTGGTAGAGAAAGGGCCTGGTTCCCTGCCTGCAACTCCCCTTTGAAACCAGCGTGCATTCCACGTGCCATGTGCGTTCAGGCCTGGCCTCTGAGACGTGCACATGCAGAGATCCTGCATTGGTGCGGTATAGATAAGAACCCTTGAGCCCAGAAGTTATTTTTATCTTTAAATATAAGCAGGTGATGTGGTGAAACTTACAGTCAGATATTTGGGGCCAAACATTTAGATTTGCGCATGTACACACATTTACTTGGATTGCTCGTACAAAAGAGCCGGTATGTGTCTAGCTGGCTATTTAGCTGAATGAGAACCTATTTTGCACACAGTGGTGGTGTTTGCACTCGTGTGTTTCTGCTCCATTGTGCTCGTGTCTTTAGGCCCAAGATACCACACATGCAGCTCTGAGGCAGTGGCCTTTGTCCTGTGGGGAAGGAGCATTTGGAAGGCTTGCCAGGTTCTTTCTGGCATGTCAGTGTTTTTTTAAATGGTGATGACTCTTGGGAAGGGTCAGGAATTAGTTCCTTGCCAGGGCACCATGGTGCTCATGCATCTGCCCTCTCGGACACCAAGGCCGTGACAAGCTAGAGAGCAGTGCAAGAAAGAATCATAGAATAGCAGGGTTGGAAGGGCCCTCAGGAAGTCATCTAGTCCAACCCCCTGACAGATTTTTGCCCCAGATCCCTAAGTGGTCCTCTCAAGGATTGAACTCATAACCCTGGGTTTAGCAGGCCAATGCTCAAACCACTGAGCTATCCCTCCCCCCTAAGACTTAAAGGCACCAGCAAATGTATGCTGCAGTGCCTGGGATTTGCTGCATCTTTGCTTATTGCTCAAGAGCCCAAGCCAGGCACTGCAGGGACCCCTGTGTGTGTGACAGGGAGATAAAGCCGCCATGTCCAACCACCAGCTGAGACTGAGTGACAGGAGCCTGCCAAGACAGGGGTTGGGCTAGGATGAGATACCTCTGAGCAAACCCCACAGTGCTGGTATGGCCAGGAGAGCGCTCTCCTCTGGGGAGTCCTGGCTCAGTGTCCCAGGGCAGCATTGGGGGTCGCAGTGCTGGGGGAGATGCGCTCTTTCAGATGAGGAGGTTCGGACCAGCTTTAGAGCCCCTTCTTGTGGCATTGCTTAGCAGATGCTCAGGTGAGGCTCTCGCCTGTGGGAGTGGCTGGCTGCCCCATGGCACGTTCACACTGTGCTGCTACTGAACAGGCCTCTGATCACCACCCGTTCTTGTGGCATCTTTCGGGTGGGCGAGGAGGAAACGCCATCCTTCACCGCTGATGCCCCTGCGGAGGCACGTCGGGAGGTGTGGGGAGGCATGGTCAGATCATGGAGTAGCTCCGCTCAGGAGAGTGCCGGAGAGCAGGCACAGCCGGGGGTCTTGAGAACAAGGCAGGCTCCACGGGGACTGGGAGGGACCCCAGCGGAGGTGTGAGCATCGAATAGACAAAATCTGCCCCCAGGGGTCAGACTGCCGGGAGGGGCAGTGTTAGCACCTTTACCTGACAGGCACATGGCGAATGAAATACACTCTGTAGGGACCGGCGCTTTGGGCATGCGCGTGAAATGCACATGGGGAGGACAGCATGCGTCAAAAGAGTCCTGGGACGGGGAGTGTGGGGGGTCCAGTCTCTTTGTGTGTGTGTGTACAGCACCCAGCGCAAATGGGGGCTTGATGGGGATCAGAGCCCTGGGCTAATTGCTTATTAATAATGACAATTTTATTCCTGTCTTTGCCACTCTGTCGGCCAGTGCCGTCTCCTCTCGGGCCTCGCGAACCCTGTCAGTAAGATGGGGGCGCTGCCAGCCTCCCAGGGGTGTGAGGCTTAGCTAATGAAGATGGAACATGCTGCTCGCCGTTCGGTGCTTTGAGATCTCTTTGTGAAAGGTGCTCTGTAACAGGGCAGGGGATTATTCTCCAGATCTGGGGGCAGGCTCAAAGGGGCAATTTTTAAGAAGTAGCCTTTAGTTTTATGGACACAAGAAGCCCTCATTTAAACGTGTGCCTGACTGCAGCCAGCAAATGAGGTCATTAGGTGACCAACTTTTGCTGCTTGGTGCCTGTTGATTGGGTGTTGCATGAAATTGGAGGCCGGGCTGAGGCCCCTTTAAAAATGTTGCTCCACATTTGTAGGTAAATTGAAATCAGAATAGCTGAAAATCCATTTCCTGTGTTACTGACCTGCCAAGATCTGAGTTCAGGGCTGGGTGACGTTGGCCTGCTTTCAGAAGGAGCCCCGCCCCTGACGTGTGTTAGGGGGCTGTACCTGGACTTGGGGCTTGGCAGATCGAAAGCTTTTCCCCTCCATCTTTGCTTGGAGATTCGCTCTGGTACGTGGGGCTGGGAGGGTGGGGTGGGGGCAGGTCACCCTCTCCCTGCTGCTCCATTCTCGCAGGCAAGCCATGGGGCATTGTGGTACGCAAGGCCCCGGGGCTGGCCGCGCTCCAGAGAGCAGTGCCAGTATCAGAGAATGGGCAAGCAGAGGCAATAGGCATTACATAAGAACGGCCATACTGGACCGATGGTCCATCGAACCCCGTATCCTGTCTCTGACAGTGGCCAGTGCCGGGTGCTTGAGAGGGGGTGAACAGAACAGAGCAGTTGAGTGGTCCATCCCCTGTCATCCAGTCCCAGTGTCTGCCAGTCAGAGCCGAGCATGGGGTTGTGTCCCTGCCCGTCCTGGCTAATAGCCATTGATGGACCTATCCTCTGGGAATGTATCTAGTTCTGATCCAATGCCCTGGCGTTCCCGTGTCCCATTGACAATCGTTTCTGCTATAGCTCATGTGCCCAGTCCCTAGTGAGGCGCTAGGAGTGGCCCCACTTAGCAGCCTTCATTTGGAAGGGCTGCATCACCCTGGCCAGCACCCTTAACGCGGGGTATCGGGGGGAGGGGGTGTCAGTTCCCATTGACTTCAGCTGGGGCCAGGCCTGTCACAGAGATTTTCTGTTTGCTACTTGATTTGCCTCTGCACGGGCCCCTGCCTGTCTCTGTCGCTTGGCTTCAGAGCCCAGGCTTCTGGTTTCGTAACTGCACTGATCACGGCTGATAAAAATAGGCTGCTCCTCTCCACGCTGCTTCTCCCTGTATGTTACATAAAAGCTCCCCTGGCCGGTCCGCTGCTGGCCTCTGCCGTCCGAATGTGCAGTTCCCTGCGTCTGGCGCAGGGAAGTGTAACCCCCGGTGCGCAGTAGAAAGGTTCGGAGCCCTGGACTGAGCCCATTGTTGGTCAGCTGTCGGACGAGCCCTGCAGCTCCATGGGCAGCCCTGCCGGAGGGGCGGGCGGCGTCAGATACTGCGCTGGGATTTGCTTTATTGATGCGTGTGTGCAGCTCCCACTGGAGTCTGTGTGGGCTGCTTACGGATACCTGAGGATGCAGATTGGCTTACGGAGTCTAGGGGGTGTCTCCGTGGGGGCCTGCCGGCGCGGGCAGCACGCTTCCTGTTGGACGCTCTTGCTGCCTATCCTGCTTCAGCGAATCGCTCTCCGGCCTTTCTGACGTGCCTGTCACAGCAGCATCTGGAGCAAACCGGCCTCAGCTCTCAGACTTCCAGTGCACCTTGCAGAGGGAGCTAAAGGTGCCGTTTGAAAAGGCCCTTCGCTCTCTGTGGACTGTCGCCTGCGGGCTCCTGGCCTCATGAAATCGCTACCTCCACAGCTGACAGGGGAGAGGCCTTTGCTGGCTCTGGAGGCTGCCGGAGCTTTTCAGTCTTTGGCCATGGTGACGCGGGGGCTAGAAATTGGTTAGGAATGCGCACAACCCCCACACTCGGGTAGCACCTGTCCCCGGGATTCCCCCCTCGCCTGCAGCTGCGGGGTTCAGAGTGTCCGGATGCATTCACCCATCTGACAGCCCGTCCTTTGGTGTTGTAACCTGCAGTGGAGGCGATGGGCGGCGATGGCTGCTAGAGCTACATTGGCCTCCCTGGTCCTCTGCGGTCAGCGCTTCCTGGCGATCCGGATGGCATGGGAATCCCAATGGGACGGATCGTGGCGTGGTCAGAGCTCCCGTGGGGCACTGGCTTCACTGGGTTATTTATCTACTGGACCTTTATCCCCCCCCAGTGTTTCAGACAAGAGGGGGGTGGGTGGGGACAGTAGCAGGACTTCGGGGACCTGAGATTTAGCATGGAGTAGGCGACCTCGGACACTGCAGTGCTGGGCGCAGTGTGAGAATTGGTTTCATGGTTATTTGCAGTTGCATTAAGGATGGGCAGGGCCAGAGCTCCCGCCAGGCACCAGCTGCAGGAGCCTTGATCTGACGCTGGCTTAGCTCTCCCCTGAAGAGCGGGCAGGGTGGCAGGCAGGACACTGGGCACGTGTCAGCCACGTGCTGGGGTGCAGCTCTGCCCTCCCCCCCCCGGCGAGTCAGTGTCAAGATGCAGCTGCTGGGTGAGTTTGCAATTGGGGTGAATGAATGGCTGGCGTGGCTGGTGGTGGGAGGCCATGCCGTCCGCCGTCCGCCTGGGGCAGGCGCTTGCGTCTAGTCATTGGAGCTGGGTGTGTTTGTAATGGACCTTCGCCTGGTGTCCCGCACAGCTCCCCTGTGTCTCCGGCCTGACTAGCGTGAGATCCGGGGGGAGTATGTGGGGGTGATGGGCTGTCCAGTCGCAAGTTGTCTGCATCACGGGGGTCTGGGCTGGGGACTGGTGATCTTTGCACTGGGGGAGATACCCAGCCATGGCTTGGAGCGCGCACGTGACTGCAGGCTCCTGGAGCGTTTAATCCAGTGCCCGGGCAGCTGGGACTTACGGGAGCGGGGGAATTCCAGCAGCGGAGAGCTGCGTGCTAGTGTAGGCATGGCCCCCGCCACTCAAGCCAGCCGTTCTGTCTGCCGTGCTCGGTCAGCCCAGCTCCCCTCACCCTCCTCCAGCAGGCTGTCTGGATTGCCCTGCCCTGTGCTAAGATCACACCGCCCCATCCCCTGCTGGGATCAGTCCCAGCACTGTGTGCAGAGCCCCAGAGCATTGTCTGTGGCAGAAGACTTCCTAGAACACCCAGACCTGCATGGTGTAGTCTTGCAGGCAGCCCCATAGGCAGCCCCCACTGCTGCGCTTTGGAAGAGGAAGGCCGGGATGGACCCACCACGGCCCAGGCCCCTGGGGTGGCGTCACCTCTCATGGGCTGTTCGGTGGGACGGTCTCTGGATCGGAACGGCACCGCCGGGGTAACTGATTGCTAGGTGGTTTCAGAGAGTTCCCCCCATGAGGAGTTACGGCGGATCCATGCTGGAATGGCACCTCTGGCGGTATTTAACTGTCCTGTTTGATTGTTAATTGAGACTCACATAAACGCCGTTCGTTGGGTAGTGGATGATATAGCGCGACCGCTGGCAGAAGCCAGTCACTCTTCATTTAGCCGTCGAACGTGAGCTCAATTCCATAGTTTGTTAAAGGCTGTCACCCTTCTGCCCCAGATCCTGTCCTGTAGTTAGTTCAGACACTTACTTTGGCTGGGAAAGTGATGGCTGAGTAATAATATAACATATGGAGATATACCTATCTCCTAGAGCGGACCTTGAAAGGTCATCGAGTCCAGCCCCCTGCCTTCACTAGCAGGACCAAGTACTGATTTTTGCCCCAGATCCCTAAGTGGCCCCCTCAAGGATTGAACTCACAACCCTGGGCTTAGTAGGCCAATGCTCAAACCACTGAGCTATCCTTCTCCCCAGTAGAGCAGAGCACAGGTAGTGGGGAAAGGGGCTTTCGGCGGGTCACAAGGCTAAAAGTCACCATCCCGCCTTAGAGAGCCACGGTGGGGGAGGGAATATCTTTTATTGGGCCAACGTCTGTTGGTGAGGGAGACAAGCTTTCGAGCTACACAGAGCTCTTTTTCAAGGGCTGGATTCGCAGCTGGGCCCAACCCCGATGGGGATCTGGATTCCAAGCCCTGAGCTGGGGCTCGGGGCGGTGGCTTGGCCGGTCAGGAATAGGAATGCAGTTGGTTGGAGGCCCAGGATTTACATTCATCTGGAGCAGGAGCAGAGGTGGTGGCTGGGATGCAGGAATCCTTGGCCGAGGCCCTGACGGCTGGGACACCTTTGAGTATCCAGAGAGCACGTTTCGGAGCCGCTGTCGCGCTCAGAACTGCCTGCACCTACGTGCCGCAGCAGTTTAGTCTGCACCATGGAAATGGAGGAATCTCATCTGATCAGCCCCGCAAGGGGCTTGGGGACACGCTGGACGCTGAGGCCCGGTCCTGTCTGCCTGGGTTGAAGTCCGTGTCACTGTCCCTGGACCAGGCCTGCTGCTGCAGGAATGGCTCATGTTCCCGAGGGTGTGGCGTGGGGCGTGGGCAGTGAGGTAAGCCCCCGAAGCAGGGCTCTTCAGACTCAGGAATACCCTCTGCGTGCAAATGGCCCAAGGTTTGCTGTAACGTGGTTAATTTCCCGTGTGAATTCCACGCTGGGAACCGTTGATGGCCTCAGTACAGCCCGGATGGTGGCAAAGCGAGTCACCCCCTGCCCCCTCTCCCCCGGGTAGGGAGGGGTTGTGTTCTCCGCCGTGTTTTCGGCCAGGGGGGCGACCCGAACTGTTTGTGAGGGTGAGTTGTGTGTGTGGACGGCTGCCCAATGGGAACAGGAGTGAGTCCCAGCGGAGACGGGTAGGGCCTTTGGGATGGAGTTAAATCCATCAGCAATCCCTGGGGCCCCTGTCCCCCCCCCACGCATATCTCCCAGGGGACACAAACCAAGGGGAGCAGGGGGGGTGCGGAGGTGGACGGGGCCCGGTGGAGTGGTGGCCCTGTGCTGTGAGGGGGACGGGTTGGCCTGTGTCTCAGCTGGACTAGCTCCTTGTCAGTCCCGTTCCCCAGCATCGCCGGCCCCGTCAAAGGAAAAGACCGGGTATCTGCACCTCTCAGTGCGCATGCATTTGGCAGCAGGGCTGCCGGGGCCTCGGAGGCGGGGTTCTGGGGGGGGGAAGAGGGGGAGCCCTCTGTGGCGAACGCAGCTTCATGAGTCACTTCACTCCTAATAACCCCCTCCCCGGCCCAGCAGAGCCTCCTTGGACAGAAACACACACCAGCATGGCTGGGACAGGAGTGCGGGTGTGAGGGGACAGGAGCGGCTGGGAAACACGGCTTGGGAAGGTGACCTTTGAGGTGGGGTGTCTCCAGTGCCCCCCACCATGGCGTCTGGGCCCCACAGCGAACGTGGGAACAGTAGTGGAACACTCATTGGTTTTCTCTCCAGACACCCCGGCCGGTCTCCTCACCCCATGCAGGGGAGCTGCCCCGGCAGCAGAGCCAGGGAGCCAGGCTCTTTAGATACTATTCCTGGCTGTGTTTCTGAATCACCCTGTGCCTCAATTTCCCCATTTGTTAATTGGCGGTAATACCAGTGCCCACATTCTGTGGGGCCCAGGGCACGCTCGCTGGACTGTCTCTAATGCCCCTTGGGACTCTGATGAGCAGCCAGGTAGAAGGCGAGGGATCCCTTCCCACGTGTGTTTCTCAGGGCCAGGGCCAGCTGCCGTGCTGGCTGGCTGCGTCTGGGCGAGCGGCACTCGTGCCCTGCGAGGTGTAAAATTGCTTTCCTGGAAGCTGCCCACAGCTCTGGTCCCTTAATCTCCCTTGGGATTAAAGTGTCAGTGCTGGAGGAGCCGCCGGGGGGAGGGCTGGACTGTTGGCTGGAAGTGACACTGGCGCTGTCTGTCTGCTCTGTCTGTGCCCTGGCATGGCCCCCGGAAGCCCCCAGGCACTGAAGAGCGGAGAGAAAGGACAGGCAGAGGCGTGGCACCCAGAGCCCGGCTAGCGCCCGGCGCTGGCACAGCAGAGTGCCCTCTTCGTCCCAGGCAAATATCTCACCGGGCGCCCTGCCCCTTCCCTGTTCTCAGCCTGTCCTCAGGCCAGCTCTGTTCCTGGGGGGGCAGCAGGGGCAAGTGACTCTCCCAGGCCAAGAGTGCGAGCGCTGGGTGGGGCTGGGCTGGCACCAGAACCACGTGGGTCACATCCTGCTTCTGGATCCGCGCTGTGTGCACGGCTGTTTTCTGCCTGGGGCAGGGGATGGGCTCAAACGCCGGGGCTGTGGTGCCCGCTGATCCCTGGGCGCTGTCTTGCTCTGCAGGGAGTGCTGACGGGGAGGGGAGGGTGTGTGTTCAGAGGAAGCGCTCTCAGCAGGACAGGGTTGGTGCTAAAGTTTTGCTGACTAGACTGTAAAATGTAAGGGGGGGATTTTCAGAGGCTCCTAAGGCACAGATCTCATTGACTCGCAGTGGGGGTCGTGCTCCTAACACATCTCGGTGCTGGGACCGAGTGGGAATTTTCTGTAATATTTTTTCTGATGCCTGGGCGTGCCTCAGTTTCCCCCATACTTTGTATGGCTTCCCCCTGGGGGGAAAGGATTCAGTTTGCTCGCAGGGCGGGCTAAAAAAACAAACAAACAATCCAAGAAGACAATGGGAAGGCCCAATTCCCAGAATATTGACACCTAGCAACCAACCCCCCAGAGGTAGGAGGATTTCCCTGCCGCTCAGCCGTCCCCAGCAAATCGCACGGTGTGTTTGTACAGAGCCTCTCATCCCGAGTCTATAGCCAGTGACTGCCTTGCCCACTACTGAAATGCAGCCAGCTCTGGTGTGAAACGCGGCTGGACTTGACAGCAGTCACCACAGCGCACTGCAGCATGAGCGTAGCAGCGGAATGGAATTACCTGGATTGCAGTTCGGCCAGGGACTGGGGTTAAGACCCCAGTTCTTGCCAGAAAAAAACGTAAAACTTTGCCCAGGGATGGCAGTGGTCAGCTCCTGGCTTTTAAGTTGTGTTGTAAAGACAGCTCATCTCCTCCAGCAGCCTTGCTAAGTGTCCAACCTCCTAGCAGCTTTGCCATCCAAACAGTTGGCTGGACGGACGTCCTTCGTCCCGGCTGTTTTCCAGCTCAGGCGTATGTCACAAACAGATCTGGATTGGGCGCTAAACTGAGTGAGACTTAAAATGCAGCTGAGCCCAGGCGGTGGGAAGAGAGACCGAACTCCCTAGCACCGGGGCTGCACGAAGCCTGAAAGGTCACGCTCCATTCGCTCCTCTCCGCCATGACGGCGACGTCCCAAGGTTTCCTGCAGGTGTTCAGCTAAAGGTCACCCTGCAGCTCTCGGCCCTGGCTGGCTGGGCCCTGGGCCGCATGTGCGGGGGAGGCAGGGCAGCGCAGCGGCTGGAGGGTTTGTGGTGGAAGGTGTTCACGGGCAGAACAGGCAATCCCATGGCTGTACATTGGCTGGGCCGTGGTTTAATTGGCTTAGGGTTGTTCTTTCCCGTCAGATCTCATGCGAGAGGCCAGGCCGGCTTGATTGTTCTTGTTTATGCTGCAGAGCCATTACACAGTGCGAGGGGTATTTGATCCCTTAGAGGGCTGGGGTTTGTGTGGCTGTGACGAAGTGGGACTGTTCTTAATGTTTCCTCTGAATACTGTGTGGGTGCCTCAGTTTCCCCTATGCATTTCTTAAGTCTCTAGGTGGTGGGGAAAGGCCAGTGTGCATAAATCACTGACACTCTGTCTCCCTGGCAACAAATGGCCAGGCCCCCCCCCCACAAGGAAATAGCTAAAGGTGAACAAAGAGATCAGGTGACCTCCTGGCCCAGGAAAGAGACAAAGCCGAGAGAAGGAGGGGCTGGAGGGGGTTTGAGTTTTGGAGCTAGTGCCTCGCTGGGCCCCGGAATGGACTCGGCGGAGGGGGTCCCGTTCGCTGGACCTACAGGCTCTGTTTTAGACCATGTTCCTGTCATCTAATAAACCTCTGTTTTACTGGCTGGCTGAGAGTCACGTCTGACTGCGAAGTGGGGGGTGCAGAACGCTTTGGCTTCCCCAGGACCCCGCCTGGGCGGACTTGTTGTGGGAAGCGCACGGAGGGGCATATGCTGAATGCTCCCAGGAGAGACCCAGGAGGTGAAGCCGTGTGAGCTTCTTGCCCTGAAGACAGTCTGCTCCATGGGAGAGGAGGCTCCCCAAAGTCCTGACTGGCTTTGTGGGGAGCAGTCCCAGAGCATCGCCTGGGGACTCCGTGACAGTGGCATTCAGCTGGCGGGCGTTGGCACCTTTCGGTGCCCGCTGGGCCTGGAGGCTGGGGCACGTGGGATGGGGTTGAGCTCGGTGCCGCTGGCATAGACCGCAGCAACCCGGCGCTGAGCCCCCGGGAGGTGGTGAAGCTGGGGAGGGGTTTCCCCTTTTCGTATTCGCAGTTCCACATTTTATGACTTTGTTAGTAGCACCCTGGTGAAGCCCTTCCCCTCCGGTGGGAGAGCAGAGACCCTGCTCTTCCCCTGGGCCCCCCTAGGCAGGGGAGTCCTGCACATCTGGGCCCTGGTCCTGCTATGGCTGGGCAGGCGAGCCCATCTCTGTGCCGTGCCCATCTCTGACGCTGCTGTCTCGGCGCGCCAGCCAGAGGGATGGAGCATGGGTGGGTGACTGCGTTACTTAGTCCTGGATCCACCATCCCTGTCCCCATCCCTCTCCCACCCCAGCCTCGCTCCTGGGCCCCACAGAGCTGGGCGCTGGCACACAAAGGAGGTGTGCTCCCAGTGCGGGCTCTTGTCCTCTGTGACTCCTTGCCGCCTGCCAGTCCGTGCCCGGCCTCCAGCCATACAAGAGGGGCAGGCTCTGTCACCAGGTCCCCACCCGCATCCTCCCGGGGAGTGGGTCCTGCAGGGGCAGCTAGGGCCTTGTGGTCTGAGCGCAAGCCTGGAAGGTGGGACCTTCGGAGCCATCACCCTGCTCTGACACTGACCCTGGCCAATCACCTCCCTGTTCTGTGCCTCAGTTTCCCCACCCGTGTCATGGGGTTGATGATGATTTGCCTGCCTAGCCCGGGGCCTGTGGAGCTGGTAAAGCGCTAGGTGAGCGCTCAGTGCCTGAATCAAAGGAGGATAGAGGGAGGCTCAGACATGCTCCAAAGACAACTGGTAAACAAAAGTCACCTCCAGTGCGGCTTCCTTTGCAACCTGTGTCTGCCCGGGCTGGGAGTGTGTCCAGAAGAGGCTCTCAGAGTGCTGCACGCTCTGACTGGGCCTTGCAAACCCACCCCCACCTCCCCACTCAAGTGAGCCAGGATTATCTCCATTTTATAGATGGGGAAACTGAGGCACAGAGCAGGGCCGTGACTTGCCTAGATTTGTGCAGCAGGTCAGTAGCAGAGTCAGGGACAGACCCCTGCAGTTCTGAGTCCAGCGCCCTGCTCTAACCACTCAGCAGTGCTGTCCTCCCATTGCCGTGTTTTATTAGTCAGGGCGAGCAAAACTGCTGGGTCCGGAAGTGAGGCTGCACCACAGTTCCATTTGCTGTGTGCTTCAGGGCGTGAACCAGCCTTAACTCCGGGGGTCAGGACCTTGCTGCCGGGCGGGTTATCTCCAGCTGGGCGTTGGGCGGTTCTTGCACCTTCCTCGGAAGCAAGTGCTGCTGGTCACCATGGGCGCTGGGAGCCTGGGCTGGTCTGCTCAGCCTGGCACAGCCTCTCTGCCTGTGATGTGAGCATGGAACACAACGCCCCTAGTCTGACGCCCGGCAGACCCGAGGGCGGTTCGCCGAGCTGCACCCGGTGAGCTCTGCAGCGGTTCTCTAACCTCCCAGACCGACCCGAGCCGCAGTTTGCTCTTCAGGCTGAGCCCAGCGAGATTCCCGGGGCCGTGGGCTGCGGGCGCGAGCTCTGCTGTGGCTCTCCGTCAGGGAGGCAGTGGGTTTGTGAGCCCCAGGGGAAGGTGCTCTGTAGGCTCATGAATACACCGAGCTGGGAGCCAGGTGGTATCCAGAGGGAGTCAGCCCGTGGCCAGCCCAGTTTGGTTTCTGCTCTGATTCGCTCTCTCTCTCTCTTGCTGTTCGTGCTCTGAGCTGCAGCCCTGGGTGGGTGGTTACCCCTAGATATGGCGACCAGATGTCCCGATTTTATAGGGACAGTCCCGATTTTGGGGTCTTTTTCTTATATAGGTTCCTATTACCCCCCACCCCGTCCCGATTTTTCACACTTGCTGTCTGGTCACCCTACCCCTAGAGCGGGGCCCAGGGGCTGTGCACCGCTGGATGGCACCAGGACGTCTGCCCGTCTCCTCTCCCCTTGTGCCCCTGCAGAGGGGCTGGCACTGCCCCAGGATGTGCCCTTGCAACCCCCAGCTGTGATCTGACTTGCACGCAGCCAAAGTCGATACTCAGCTGCTCGGTGGGTGACGCGCTGCAGGGGCAGATCAGAACCCACGCGCCAGGCTCTGAGGCAGCTGCGCTGGCCGTTAACCACAGACGAAGGCGTTCCCGGGTTGCGTGGCTCTTGCTGGTTGGTAGTTCGTAGGATGAAACTGCTCCAGTCCCAGGAATTTGGGGTGGGGGGAGTGATCTGCTCAGGTGTTTCGGGGCAGCATGTGCCGCGCGTGGAGGGACGAATGAGCCCAGGAGCCACCCAGGAAGCAGGACCTGGGCAGGGGGACTCGCGGTGCTGCAGGGCAGGGCCGAGCGGGGGAAGCAGCGCACAGAGGAGCGTCTCGGTTGGCTGAGCAGGGCAAAGCACTGCCCCTGGGACGAGCCAGGGAGGCAGTCGGGCTGTGCACCCGCTCAGCTCTGGGCTGCCCTGGGGCAGTGCCATGGCGGGGGGTTGAGCTCTGCTGGCACGTGTGGGGTTTCTCTGCTTAGCATTGTCTGTCTGGAGCCCTGCTGGGGCGTCTCTTCTCCCCGGCTCCCGCTCCTGACTGCCCAGACCCTGGGAAAGCAAAACAGGAGCCAAGGGCGGGTGGGGACCCCGCCTCGGCCATTGCAGGCTAGTCCTGTGCTGCGGTGCCAGCCAGCAGTCAGCCTGTGCCCCCCACCCCCACCCCGGGGGGCTGGCCACAGGCCCGGGGCTGTTTCTAAGCCATGGTGCCGAAGGCCTGGGGGATCCTTCCTGACGTCAGGGAATGGGTGGGAGGTTGGGAGATACGGTCACGTTGAACCCCCAGGAGCCGGTGCCTTGTGCTGGCCCTGGGGCCTGCCGGGCTCCCCCACTCCCGTTCCTCTCTACTGACCCCGCTGCGGTGCCTCCTTGTGGCGGGCCGGGGCACAGAGCTGCAGAATGGCTGGCGCCCCGAGGCGACGTGGCGTGCAGGAGACCGGCGCTGCCTTCATCCTTGCCACAGGCAGACGGGCCGGGGCTCTCGGGCCTCCCCCGCGCCCCCAAACCAAACCCTCCGTTCAGGAGAGCAAGGCCAGAGCCCCCAGGACCGGCTCAGCCGCTCCCTCTCCTGGACCCCAAAGCCCCTGTCCATGGTGCTGAGCGTAAGCGACTCACAGGCTCTTCTCAGGCCCAGGCTGGGAGCCAGCAGCCCCTCCCTCCCCGCAGCCCTCGGCTGCTGTTCACACTGAGATGGGGATTTGGCTGGTGCCGCTGGTCCGCTCTCACAATGCCGGTGCCCCTGGTGCCCCTCGTCCGCTCTCACGCTGCCCTCACCCCCGGCTCCCTCGTCCGCTCTCCAGCGCCCCTCGTCCGCTCTCACAATGTCGGTGCCCCTGGTGCCCCTCATCCGCTCTCACAGCGCCGGCGCCTCCAGCGCCCCTCGTCCGCTCTCCAGCGCCCCTCGTCCGCTCTCACAGCGCCGGCGCCTCCAGCGCCCCTCGTCCGCTCTCACAGCGCCGGCG
>NW_020664543.1:2543750-2544109 GCF_002925995.2 Terrapene triunguis | reverse complement strand
GCCGGTGCCCCTGGTGCCCCTTGTCCGCTCTCACAATGCCGGCGCCCCTGGTGCCCCTCGTCCGCTCTCACAGCGCTGGTGCCTCCAGCGCCCCTCGTCTACTCTCACAATGCCAGTGCCCCTCATCCGCTCTCACACTGCCCTCACCCCCGGCTCCCTCATCCGCTCCCACGCTGCCCTCACCCCCGGCTCCCTCGTCCGCTCTCACAGTGCCGGCGCCCCTGGTGCCCCTCGTCCGCTCTCACAGCGCCAGCGCCCCCGGCTCCCTCATTCGCTCTCACAATGCGGTGCCCCCAGCTCCCTCGTCCGCTTCCATGGCGCCCTCCCCACCCAGTGCCCTTCGTCCGCTCTCACGCTGC
>NW_020664543.1:2543312-2543650 GCF_002925995.2 Terrapene triunguis | reverse complement strand
CCTCGCCCCCGGCTCCCTCGTCCGCTCTCACAACGCCGGCGCCCTCACCCCCGGCTCCCTCGTCCGCTCTCACGCTGCCCTCGCCCCCGGCTCCCTCGTCCGCTCTCACAACGCCGGCGCCCTCAGCCCCGGCTCCCTCGTCCGCTCTCACGCTGCCCTCACCCCCGGCTCCCTCGTCTGCTCCCACGGTGCCGGCGCCCACAGCTCCCTCGTCCGCTCTCACGCTGCCCTCGCCCACGGCTCCCTCGTCCGCTCCCACGGCGCCCTCCCACCCAGTGCCCTTCGTCCGCTCTCATGGCGCCCTCCTCACCCAGTGCCCTTCGTCCACTCTCACGCTG
>NW_020664543.1:2541467-2543302 GCF_002925995.2 Terrapene triunguis | reverse complement strand
TCTGTTAGCCGAGAGGCTGGGGTCCTTACTCGGGCCTTGCCGGACCTAATCGACATTCCCATTTTACAGGGAGGGAAACTGAGGCACGGGCGAGCCTAGTGAGGGGCTGTCCATCTTCATGTCTGGGAACTGGCTTAGAGAAATCCATTTCCTGCCCCTGCCCCTTGAAGGAGCCTGGCCGAGAGATCCTTGTCCCAGGGGCTCGTACCGGCTTTGCTGCTCTCCTGTTGTTCTTTGCAGGTCGCCCTGTTCTCTCTTGCCAGCCCCACTCTCCAGGGGACGCGGTGACAGCCGCTGCGCAAAGTGCTGCCTGTTCACCATGGAAACAGGCTGAGAAGAGAGCGAGAGAGAAAATGCTCCCCCCAGCCCCTTCCAGGGCCAGGCTTTGTCTGGACGAGGGCCCAGTCCCCCGCTGGTGGCAGACCGCACACGAGGAGAGACGAGGCCAGTTGTGAGCTAGTTGAGTGGCCTGGCCTTGTCTTGGCTGGAGTTTTAGAAGGTGGGTTTAGACGGAGCTAATTACACACCTTTAAACCCCGTCAGAGGTAGAATGGCCCCGTGGTCAGGACGCTCAGGGGACCCTGTTTAAATTCCCGGCTCTACCACAGACTTCCTGTGCGAGCTTGGGCAAGTCACTTAGCCTCACCATGCCTCAGTTTCCCCACTTACAGTGGGGTAATAGGCCTGCCCTGACTCACGGGGGTGGGTGCAGCGCCCAGATGCTATGGGTGATAGTCTCCAAAAGCCTTTGGCGCCAGAGGTTTCAGACAGAAAAGCGCTAGGTTTGTTCAAGCCAACAGGGTCCTTTAAGGGGGAGGGATAGCTCAGTGGTTTGAGCATTGGCCTGCTAAACCCAGGGTTGTGAGTTCAATCCTTGAGGGGGCCATTTAGGGATCTGGGGCAAAAATCTGTCTGGGGATTGGTCCTGCTTTGAGCAGGGGGTTGGACTAGATGACCTCCTGAGGTCCCTTCCAACCCTGATATTCTATGATTCTAAGGTGACACCCCGACTCTGGGGCAGAACCAGGACTAGAACCCAGGAAGCCGAGTTCTCCACTGCTGCCTGGCCCCCGGCCCCATGGCCTAACCCTGTGTCAGCTCTGGGTTTTCTGCCCTCGCCCCATTTTAAACTGTGCCCTCACGTAGCCGACAGGCGTGGGAGGGGGTTGGGAATTGACCCTCAGCTCCCGCATTAATGGGGCAGTTTCTGGGCCCTCACAGCGAAGACTCAAAATCGCCTTCCATTTTCAGGAACGTTGGTGTAGACGGGACGGGACCGTGGTGGGAGGGAGGGTGCCCGCCTGGCTTTCCAGCGGCTCAGTGACATGGGGGCTGGCACGGAGCCCAGCGCTCACTCTGGGAGCAGGTAATCGACTCCTGGGCGGCGATTCTCCAGGGATGTGTCCGAGTGGCATCTCAGAGGAGGAGACCCCGTCTCCTGCGGGGAGCCCAGGGCGCTGTCTAACGGGTTCGCGTATTGTTCGGGAGAGAGAGAAAGGGGTGGTGCTGGCCAGGGCATAGGCATAGGCAGAGGCTGGGCATGTGGGGGCCAGCACAGAGCATTGCACTAACAACGCATGCAGCGGGGTGGCCCGTGGTCTTTATCTGGGGCTGAGCGCCAGAGCCCCTGCACAGCGGGGGTGTGGACACGTGGTGAGCCGTGTCTCCGGTGCCGCGGGCACTGCCCCGTGCTAAGCCGTGTCTCCGGTGCCGCAGGCACCACACCGTGGTGAGCTGTGTCTCCGGTGCCGTAAGCACCACGCCATGCTGAGCCGTGTCTCCGGTGCCGTGGTGACCACATGACGGTGAGCAATGTCTCCGGTGCCACGGGCACC
>NW_020664543.1:2529235-2541457 GCF_002925995.2 Terrapene triunguis | reverse complement strand
GGTGCCGTGGGCCCTGCTTGTTCCTGGGAGCTCCCCCCAGGCAAAATGACCCAGAAGCCAAAGAGCAAACGGGGCCCCTCGTCTCCCTGCTTTGGCTCGCGGGGTCGCCGTCCTCGGTGGTGCAGAAGCCATTCCGAGCTAGGAGCCAGTCCCAGCAGCTGTCCTGCTCTGAGACGCCCGTTCCAGCCACTCCGTCCCGTGGCCATCGCCGGCTCGATGCCTTCTCTCTCTCCCGTTCCCTCTGCCTGCAGCCGGGTTCCCCGCACACCCTGTTGGGCTGTCCCACGCTCTAGCGCCTTTCACTGGGGGCCGTTTTCCTCCATTTCCTGTCATTCCATCCCTCTCTGTCCCCCGGCCTAGTCATCGCTGCTTTGCACGTACCCCCTACCCCCATGGCCGAGCTCTTTTCACCTTTCCTCCTCCGGGGTCCCTGCAGCTCCCCGATCACTTTGGTTGCCTTTCTCTTGGCTCCCTGCAGCGCCAGCCTTGTGCCGCTGGGCGCCCTGGGCTGGCGAGGGGCCTGGCTCTGGCGATCTCGCGGTGGTGTTTTTACGGCAGTCGCCGTGGATTGAGCCGGCTGGGCTCTGAGTCACGGCTGCAGCCCCTGTGCCTCCCTGCTGCTTCCTCCAGGTAGAATGACGCTGTTTGTTCCCGGCGGCTCGGGAGCAGCATAGGAATAGCTCAGCGGCAGCTTGTCAGGTGGGTTCCTGGGGGAAGCGGCAGAGCGGCTGGCATCGAGCGCCCACAAAGCAAGCTCACAGCTTGGCAACAAAAGCCGCGGATGTTCTCTCCACAGGGGCCCCATAAACCCTCTGCATGAAGGGCCCTTGTGTCTGCCGTTGGCTGCTCTGGGGGCCAGCGGGGGCTGGATGGCTCTGCTGGGCTCCCTGCTTGGGGCAGGCTCACTCGGCGGCTCCAACACGCTGCCTCTCGCTTACCCTGGCCGCAGCAGCGATGCTCTGGGCTCCCCGGAGGGCTGGGGGGTGTATCACACCCTGCTGCTCCCTGGGCTTTCCTGAAAGACGCCGAAGCCTCCTGGTTGGGCCGGGGGAAGCCCTGGTGACTTGCCTGCAGCAGAGGGGAGACGCGGGGTTGGCCCTTTACCGGTACTCGCAGCACTTCTCTCTCCTCCTGGTGCTTTACTGCTTGTGGCCAGAGCTGGGTTCCTGCCAAGTGTGGGTCCCCGGCTCCTTTTCCCCCTCACCTGGAGGCGCTGGGCTCATCCACCCCCCGTCTCCCTGGGGCTGCGGCACCGTCACAGCCGGAGGGATATTTGGGAGGAGATGCCGGGCTGGGCCAGGCCCTAAGCGACAGGATGGCACCAGGAGTGTGGGGGGGTGTTCAGTCCTCCTCTGGGTGGGGCGTGAGAATGAACTGGGGCCTGCGGAGCCCTTCGAGAGACGGGCACTGGCTTCCTTCCTGTTTGCTGGGTGACGGGAGTTCTTGCAGCTCACCTGACCCTGAGCGTCCTGAGCCGGGGCCCGAGGCCGGGAACACAGCCTCCTAGCACGGCTTTCCAGCTGGAGGAACAGCATGTCCGATGCCCTGCCCGAATTCCTGCTGCAGCTGGGGCGTCTGCCCCTCGTGCGCTTTGAGTTGGAGGCCGTTCCCTTCTCCTTCCTTCCACCCCGACGTGATGCTGGCGGAACAGAACTGCGGCTGCGGCCAACCCCAGAGGTGGCTGCATCAGGGCCGTGCTCGGGCGCCCCTTGCACCTTCATGTATGTTAATCTCTGTTTAGCTGCTAACATCCCCCTCCCCCATCTGGTGTTCGGGGAGCGTGCGCCAGCGCCCTGGAAAGGGACCTCCCCACAAACAGGAGCCGGGTCCAACCCTGCCCTGCAGCCCCCCAGACTCGCAGCTCCCCCTGCACCCCGCCCCTCTGCTCCACAGCCTCCCAATGTGTGTGCAAAGGGAGCCATCCTTGGCTCCTTCGCTGAGAGCATCCTGCATGGACCCTGCAGAACCCAGGGGCTGCTGGATGAAGTTGACTCTGCAAGTAGAAATGTGGGGGTGGAGGCATGCAGGACCCAGAGACTCAGCAAGCGAATGGTGCCCGGAAGCAATCTGGGTGCCCGCGTGGGCTGCAGAAACCACTGCTAGTGGGGCAGGGAGCTGGGGAGCAGCAGGGGCTGCTTCTGCTCCTTGCCTCGGCCTCTGGGGAAACGGCCCTTGCTGGAATTACTTGGCAGGGCTAAAGCAGGATCCCAGCGGAAGGGACAGCGGCTAGAAATCCCCTGGGACAGGCCGGTGGGGCGCCCTGCCTGGGCGCAGCGTTGGAATACCGGCTTACCAAGGAGCGTGGAGGAGTCGCCATCACGGACCCTTCGGGGATGTTCCCCTAACAACACTGCTGTGGGATTATTTCAGGGCAGGTCCCTGCTATGAATCTGTGAATTATTGTCATGGCAACAGTGCGGAGCCGAGGGATCCAGTGAGTGCTAGGCCCAGGATTAGAGGCTGAGCCGGTCTGTGTGTGCAGGCAGGAAACACGTGCACCCAGCCAGCCTCGGGCACGCACATGCACACAGATGCACGTGGGCAGGCACGCGGGTGTGCGTACACAGACCAAGGATTTACGAAGCCGGTTAACTGCTTCCTCAAGGGTTGTGTAAACTGGCCCAAAGGGCAGATCGGCTCTTTCGCATTGTAAAGTGTCTCCTGCCCCCGATCCCAGCGCCTGGTGGCCGGGGTTCGGCTGTTCTTTTTGCTTTCTTGGCAGCGAAACCAATTGTGACCGGTCCAGTTGTTCTCTCTCGGTCTTTTCCAAATGGGCGCCTCTGTGTTTAGCAGGCGACAGGGCCCCAGGCCGGCGCCCCCTTGGCCAGGGGATGGGTCCTAGAGCAATTGGCCGGCAGCCGCCTGTCTGCGGTGCGGCAGTGCCCCCCTGTGGGCGATGGGAGCAATGCAGCATCTCCCCACTTCCCTGCTCCCTCCTGGGCTGCATTTGGGGTACTCTGCTCAGCGTCGAGCCCTGGCCTTCAGCTGCTGTTCACGGCCACCGTGGGCCACTGGCTGGGCTGGGGCTGCCCTCCGGGGCCAGCTGGGAAGCCAAGGGGGTGTTGTGTACAGCCAAGGGCACAGCGTCTGGGTCGGGAGGCCTGGGCTGGGACTATTTTTTGCCTCCTCACACAGTGTATCCATGGGCCCTTCCCGTCAGAGGCGGCTCAACCCCTGCTCTGTCTACACTGGGGTCAGCGCCGCGGGGCTCCCAGCTCTGCCATGGCCGGGCTCCCTGGCGCAGCTCCCTGGGTTTGTTCCCTCTCACTGTCTGGCCCCCGGCCCCGCAAGGGAGACGCTCTGCATTTGTCGCCTGCCCCCCTAATCTCTCCGCCCCCACGTTTGTCTCCCCGCAGACGGCACCCCCCTTAGCGAGCTCTCTTGGTCCTCGTCACTCGCCGTTGTGGCGCTTTCCTTCTCTGGTCTCTTTACCTTCATCTTCCTCATGTTGGCCTGTCTGTGCTGCAAGAAGGGAGACATTGGCTTCAAGGTAAATGCTCCAAAGAGGGGGTCCGGTCCCAGCCTGGCTGGGGCGGGGGGAATGTGGGATGAGGGTCCCAGCCTGGCTGGGGAGGGAAGGAGAGGGGGGGGTCCCAGCCTGGCTGGGGGAGGGTATGTGGGAAGAGGGTCCCAACCTGACTGGGGGGGGGGGAAACGAGGGGAGGGGGTCCTAGCCTGGCTGGGGGAGGAAATGTGGGGAGGGGGTCCCAGCCTGGCTGGAGGGGAGAGGGGACCAGCCAGCGAGGGTGCTGGTGGGTCTGGTGCCTCGTTAACCCCTGGTCATGGCGTCTGTGCCTGGGCCCGTGGAGACTTGGGGCCCTTCTCCTTGGCCCACACTAACAGGGAGCTGGGCCAGGCCTGGGCAGCTCAGCACCACACACTGGCTGTGCCTGGCTCCGGTCGCGTCGCTCTCTGGCCAGGCCTCTGCCCTGGAAATGCCCCTGGTGCCCTGCTGGGTGGGAGGGGCCGTGACCTCCCCGCACAGAATGTGCCCGAGGAACAGTTTTCTCTGTTTGCTGGGATTTTTGTGGAGGCTCGCGGCGCCCGGGCGGGGAGGGGGGGGCTTGACCATCCCGCGGAGCCTGGGGAGGAACAATGAGGCAGCTCAGCCCCCCACGCTGCCTATATAGGAGAAGGGAGAGGGTTTGCATCCAGCCCGGACGCTGCCCCATGGCCCAACAAGTCCCGCCAGGGAGGAGCCCCAAGCGTGGCGCAGCAGCGGGCCCCCAGGCACCGTGAGGCTGGTGGCAGCTGGGGCGGGGCGGGGCAGGGGAGATGCTCGCCGTGTCCTGTCTGATCACGGAGGCAGCCGTCAGGCCCGAAGGGCTGTCTGGGGCACACAGCCAGGTAAAGGGAGGGCGCCCGTGGGCCGCACAGAGAGAGCAGGGCCATGGGGCTGGGACAGGCCTCTGAGGAGGGATGAGAGAGACGTGGGGCGGGCTGAGACCTTTGGTGACACGGGCGGAGCCTTGGGGGGGCTGGAGTCTCTCCCGGCCCCATGTGGGGCTGCCTGGCCCTTAAGCTCACGCTGCAGCAGCTTGTGCATGCCTGGGTCAGGGTCACACACGCCCGCTGGGGTGATGGGCGATCTGGCTACTCCCCTTCCCCGGGGGTCTCCCCGGCCTCTCCGTTCTCCGGGGATGGGGCTGCCCGCTCCCTGCCCCGAAGGCAGCGCTGGGGAGTGGGAGGGCGCTGGTGAGGGCACGGGGCGGAGAGCGGCTCTCCTGCCCAGCCCAGCGCTCGGCAGCCGGCCCCAGAGAACATGGGGGGAGGCGGCTGAGATCGCACCCTGGGGGACTGGGCAGTAGCCCTGACGGGGGGGGGGTGCGCTCCACTCGCTGGGTAGGGGTGCTTGCTGACAGGGGGCTTGCAGCTCTAAGGGCTCAGGGCCGGGGCTCTGCATCAGACACGCGGCTGCGTGGGGAGCAGGTGAGTGGGCTTGGCGGAGCCGCCGCTCGGTGTGGGCGTAATAGAAACCGGGTGGCTGGCCAGCCCCCAAGGCGCGCCAGGCGCTGTACAAACACACGAGGGGCCCAGGTGGAGCCCACAGCCTGACAGACCCGTCGGGCGTGGGACGTGAGGAAAGGGAGAGAAGCGTGTGAGGCAGGGCGTGCCAGGCTCCTCACGTCTCTTGCAGCGCCGTGGCGTGCTGAGGGGGGGCAGAGAAGCTGTGTGTGTGGGGGGGTGCACGGGCGCGCTCAGCTCTGTGTGCGTGTGCTGTGCCCACGTCTGCCCCTGCCGACCCCCTGCCCTCTGCTTTGTGCCCGGGCCAGGAGTTTGAGAATGCCGAGGGAGAGGATTACGTGACCGAGTTCTCAGTGCAGGGCTCCCCGGCCACGCAGAATGGCCCCGAGGTTTATATCCTGCCCCTCACCGAGGTGTCGCTCCCCATGGCCAAGCAGCCAGGGCGCTCAGGTAAGCTGCGCGGCGGAGCGGGGCCGGGCGGCTGCAGTTCCCGAGTGGATTGCAGCTTCGAATCGTGCTGCTCCCTGGGAGCCTTCGTGGCGTCCCCCTGCCAGGACAGCGCTCCCTGTCCTGATCAAGGAGCGGGGCCAGCGCCCGTCATGGTCACTGCTGCCATGTACGCGGCGCTCTGGGGGAGGGAGGCGGAGACTCTGTGACCACGGCCAGCAGCCCCTGCCCATGGCTGGCTCCGAGGATGCTGCCAACGACTGCCTGCAGCCCCCGGCCAGGGGAGCAGAGCTGGCTGGGGGCTGTTCTGCCCCGAGCCGCTGGCACGCAGAGCGTTGCCTGGCACCTGCAGAGGGCGCTCTTGGCCCCTGCCTGGGGCGGGGAATCCCGCGTCCTGGCCCGTAGCTCAGTGGCACCACCTGGTGGACACACCTGGGATAAAGGGTTGCTTTGGGGGGAAAGCGCTCCCTGCGGTGGTGCAGGGATCACAGGAGCCCAGACACATGTCCCGGGAGGAGCTGGTCTTGGCCCATTAGAAAGAGGGGCAGGAGGGGCAGCTGGCCCTGGGGGCTCTGTCTCCTGGCCTGCAGCCCCCTCTGACCAGCATCCCTCAGGCCTTTTCTCCAGCACCAGTGCAGGGGAGCAGCCCAGGTTGACCAGCCCTGGTGCTGAGGGGGCTGGGAATAGCGCTCCGGGCCGGGCAGGCTGGGGAAGGGAAGGCCTCTGCCACAGCCCTGCCCTGGCTGGAGGGGGAGCTCGGACCCTGGGCAGGCAGGTCACACTGGGCTCCTGTTCTGGCACAGGCCCCTGGAGACACAGGCGCTCTCTGAGCTCATCCCACGGCCCCAGATTCCTTCCCTGGCGCTGCCCCCCCCGGCCGTGGTAAACAGGCCTGTGAGTGGGAGAGGAATTCTGAGCTCGCCGGGCGGGGCGAGGAGCCAACAAACGCTGCCACAGATCAGCTGCCCTCACCCCCTGCCCCTCTCCACTGCTGTGCCGGGTGCTGCCCCAGCTGATCTCACTGGGGCTTGGACAATGGCCCCAGTGTCTGGCGTGGCCGGAGCGGTGCAGGGCGGCGCGATGCTGCCCAACAATGGGCCCATTGCTGCCCCCCGTGGGTCCGGAATGCTGGGATTCCGCCGGGGAGGGAGGGAGCGAGCGCTGGGCGGGAGGAGCGTGGGGGCTACATCCCCGATGCCCCGGAGCTGCTGTCTGGGTGGTTGGGCTGGGATGCAGGGCGCCTGCTCGCTCTGACTTCACCCCCCTCCGGTCTGGCTGCGGGTTCCTGGACCTCCCAGCTGGACTGGAGGAGGAGGGGCAGCCCCCCCCCCGCTGCCGCCTTGGGGAGAGCTCAGCAGGAAAGGGCTGTTCCACTGGGGCAGACGGCTCCCAGCCTGTGGTGGGGAACGCCAGCGGGGAGCGGCTCCTGGACATGAAGGGGCCACAACTGGCACCTGCTGCCCGCCCGGGGGCACTAACCGACTCCCCTGGTGTGCAGCTCCGCCCAGCGCCGTATCGCAGGGTGTGAGGGGCTGGAGCCTCACAGGGACAATGCTGCCAGGCTGTGCCTGAGCCCACAGCTCTGCCAGCCGGAGCCCAGGAGACAGCACCGCAGGGCCGATGGATGAGCACCATGAGGTTGCGCGGGGCCTGGCGCCGAACGGCAGCAGGGGGCGAGCTGGGCGCGGCTGGGAGACGCGGGTAACCTGGCGGGCGGGCGGAGCCGGGCGCGGCTGGGAGACGCGGGTAACCTGGCGGGTGGGCGGAGCTGGGCGCGGCTGGGAGACGCGGGTGGCCTGGCGGGCGGGCGGAGCCGGGCGCGGATGGGAGACGCGGGTAACCTGGTGGACGGGCGGGCGGAGCTGGGCATGGCTGGGAGACGCGGGTAACTCGGCGGGCGGGCGGAGCTGGGCGCGGCTGGGAGACGCGGGTAACCCGGCGGGCGGGCGGAGCTGGGCGCGGCTGGGAGGGGCAGGCCGCCGGGAGCGCTGATGCCCAGCTATCTGGATGTGCTCTCTTACAGTGCAGCTGCTCAAGTCCGCGGCTCTGGGGAGGCACAGCCTCCTCTACCTGCAGGAGATCGGCCACGGCTGGTTTGGGAAGGTGAGCACGTCCCTCTCTTGGGGGGGCGGGCTGTGCCCGGGAAGGGCTCCCCGAGGGACGCCAGCTCAGGCCGGGATTTGCCCTGGCAGTGGGGTCGTGGAGCTGCGTGGGGGGGGGGGGGCCCTAGAGCCCGTGTGGGGCTGAGTGTCTGAGCACCGGCTGCTCCAACTCTTGGCTCCCCAGCTGGGTCGGCTCAGCCTCTCGCCCCCCAAACTGCTGCGCGTGAGCGTTTGGGACCCTCTGTGGCTCTGGCGTCCTTGGCCAGACTGTCCCATGCGCTGCCCCGGGGCCGTCCTGGCTGGGGCCGTTGGGCAGGGGTGGGGCAGGAAGCCTTGGAGCCTGGGGAGGTGGGTGCCGGTCTCGGGAGGGGAATGTGCCCCTGCAGGGAGAGAGGCGCCCATCTCTGGGGAAGGGGTGTGCTGGGGGGAGGATGTGGGGATGCAGGAACAGGGAGGGGTGTGGGGCAGGGATGGGGTAGGAAGGGGGTGAAGGGGAGGGGACATGTATGCCCCATACAGGGGGAAGTGGGTTGAGCAACAGGGGCAGGGTGGGAATGTGGGTGCAGAGAGGGGACGTGGGGGTGGGGAGGGGACGTGCTGCAGGACGTGGTGCCGTGGCACAGGATGGGGATGTGGGCGCAGGGTGGGGACGTGAGGGCAGGTAGGGGACGTGCCGCGGGGCGCAGGACAAGGGCGCAGGGCTGACGTGCGCTGCCGTCCCTAGGTGTTCCTGGGGGAGGTGAACTCGGGGCTCAGCAGCACCCAGGTGGTGGTGAAGGAGCTGAAGGTGAGCGCCAGCGTCCAGGACCAGATGCAGTTCCTGGAGGAAGCCCAGCCGTACAGGTAGGCCAACACAGCGCCCGCTCTGGCCCCGGTGTCTCTGCCATGCAAGGAAAGGACTCCCTTGCCCCAGGGAAGGACTCTGGGGATGGCCCCAGTGCTGGGTCCCTCCCTGCCAGTGTGGAGCCAAAGCCTCTGGCGCTCTGCTCCCAGGGGTGCCTCCCCTCTGCAGCTGAGCCGGCAGCGTGGCACGGAGAGGCCCTTTCCCACACTGGCCATCCCTGAGCCGCCATCTCATGGTCACTGCCAGCCGGGCCTGTCCTCCAGGCTCCGGTCACGGGCAGCACGTTGGGTCTGGGCCTAGATCAGAGCAAACTGGTCCCTTCCCAAACCATCGCATGAATCAGCCCGTCTGTGTCTGGCAGGAAACTCAGGGGGGCCAGGCAGGACTGAGGGGCGGCTGAGCTGGGCGGGAGTCCTGGACTAATCCAGGGGGCTGCGGGTTGGGATGGAGGGGCACTGACAGAGAAGTGTGTCTGGGGGGACAGGGGGGAGCTGGGGGGCGGGGGGTTGGGATTCAGGAGCATTCACAGATCTGGGGGGCATGGGGGAGCTGGCCTGCAGTAGCTGGGGGGGCTGCGGGTTGGGATTGAGGCGCATCGACAGATCTGGGGGGGCTGGGATTGGAGTAGAGTCAACTTTACACTGCAAGATGAACAAACACCCTATTGTTGTGGGTCCTGTTGGGGCGGCTGGCACTTCCCGGTACCCATTTGTTCTCTGCCCTGCCAGGCCTGGCGTGGGGATGGGTCACAGAGAGCTCCTTGCTGCCCCCAGAGACGCATTGTGCGGTCTGGGTGACAAGGGGAAAGCTCTCTGAAAAGGTTTCTTTCTGCTAGCCCAGCCCTGGGCTCCCCGCACACAGCTCTGCCGGTGCCCCTCCAGCCCGACCCGCAGCCCCCTGGCTGCCCCAGGCCAGAGATGACGGGTAAGTTGTCCCAACCCTGCTTCCCCGGTTTGAAATCTCCATTGCTCTCTCCCCTCCCTGCGCAGGGCTCTCCAGCACACGAACCTGCTGCAGTGCCTGGCCCAGTGCGCCGAGGTGACGCCCTACCTGCTGGTCATGGAGTTCTGCCCGCTGGTACGTCGCCTGCTTTAAAACCCTTCGCCCCCTTTGGCCCTCTCCTCCACTTCCCCATGCTGGGGCTGGTGCCCTGCGGGTTCACCCAGGCCCAGCTGCTGCCGCAGGGGCTGAACGGCAAACGCCGTGTCCAGAGCCGGTTATTTCAGGCCCCGCGTTAGCGCGCTGGGTCCCGCTTGCCCCCCAGCGTTGGTGAATCTCCGCTCCCCACAGCTTTGGGGCTGGCTCATTTCCTGTGCTGAGCCACAGGTTCAAGCGAGGGAGATGCCAGGGGTGGGGACGCCTGCCCCTCGTTTGGTAGCAGGGTTAGTGAGTCTCCAGGGAGCGAGAGAACACGGCTGGGGTCTCAGCGAGTGCGGCTCGTTCTGGGGCCCACCTCCGCAGAGCCCTTCGCGCCGGCTCACAGCCACGGCAGATCCCTGCAGGCTGTGAATGGGGGTCTGTAGTGTCCGGCGCTGGCAGGCTCCCCGTGCGGCTGGGGCGATGCGGTTCACGCCGGGGAGCCGGGATCGCAGTGGGTTTGCCTGCCTGCCGGCATGGGGCAGTCCCAGCCTTGCCGGGTTTTCCAGACCCCTGAGCCCCATGTGGGGAGAGAACCCATGGGGGGTGTTGGTGGGCATGTGCCCCCTGTGCCACGTCCCACTCCCCAGGCGGGTGTTTGGAGATGGCCCAGGCATTGCCTGTGGCTCGTGGGCAGGGGACTGGGGAGGTATATACACCCCCCCTCCCCAAACCGGTTTTGGGCCAGGCCCTCTGCTCTGCTCCATCTCTTTCCCTGCCCTGACGCCCCCTCGCTCCCCTGATGCACTCAGCTCTGCTCCCGGCTGCTCCCCCCTTTGTGACGGTGCGTGGGGCCCTCGGGGTCTCCCTGGGGAAGGGCGGCGCGGGGCCACTGAGTGGGGAGGGGCTCAGAGACCTTGACACCGGCCGGCGGGGTCGTGGCTCAGGGCCGGTGACGGCTGCTGCTCCCGTGACAGGGCGACCTGAAGGGCTACCTGCGGAGCTGCCAGGTGGCCGACTCCATGGCCCCCGACCCCCTCACCCTGCAGAGAATGGCCTGCGAAGTGGCATGCGGCATCCTCCACCTGCACAGGAACCACTACGTGCACAGGTAAGGCTGGGCCGGGGGGGGAGGGGGCACCACAGACACTCCCCTGCCCTGCCTGCTGGGCCCTGAGCATCGCCCGCCCCTGCCACCCAGCACCCATGGCTCCAGAAACCGTGAGCTCCCTGCAGGATATGCACCCTGGGGTGGGAGGAGAGCTAGACACTGGGTGGGGAGGGGGACCAGGGCTGGGGGGGGGCAGGAGTGGGGACTGGGGCTGGGGGAGCAGGGGCTGGAAAGGCTTTGTAACTTCCCCAGTACCCTATGCAGCCTCATCCGACCGCCTCCCCATCACCAAGGCTCGGGGCCCCCTCAGGTGCTGTCCCCGGGTTTGCTGGGCCCGTGACACCCCTGGGCCCAGGCTAGGAGCAGAGACTGCAGTAAAGGTGCTTCCCATGCTGAGGCCTGGGAGCTGGCGACCCCCCGCCCCAGCACGTGCAGTTAGAGGACATGGGCCAAGCAGGAAGAGAGGCTGTCAGTGGGTCTGGCCTGGTGTGGGGGGGTGGGGTGTCCAGTCCCCTGCCTGGCATGTCAGGGGGCAGTGTGCGGGGGGGTCCAGCCTAATGGGGGGGGACGTGGGGTTGGGGGCATGTCTGGTCCCCAGCCTGGCTTGTGGGCGGATGGGGTCGCATGTGGCTTGCCCTATGGCTCCTTTAGCCGGTGGTTTTCCACGCCCACCCGTTGGCTGGGGGCCGAGAGGGTCTCACCCCAGCGTAGCAGCACAGCATGGCACTGCCGCTCGCCCAGGACTCCGGGGTTCCTCTCCTCAACCCTGGTCCACCCGCCGCCCTCTGGCTTCTCCTCCCCAACAATATCCTGGTGCTGAGTGAGTTGCACACGGAGACTCCAGCATCAGTGATTTTGTTGAAGAGGGCGAGCGCTGGCTTCTGGGGCCGTCGGATCCTTCTCGCCTGCCACAGCCTGGGCCCTGCGCCAGCGGGCGCTGCACAGAGCCTCGGGCGGGGCCCTGCCTCGCTGCCTCTGCCTCCCAGCGCTGCCCACAGCCCGGCGGGTAACCGGTGCCCTCGGCGCTGCTCTCCAGAGGCTCTGGCAGAGGCAGTTCCTGGGTGCCCAGTGCCTCCCCGTCTCTCTTTCATGCTGGTGAATGGAGCCTGGTGGGTCTCTCCAGGGCAGCAGCAGGGCCAGCTGCCCGGACACGTCCCCTGCCCCCGCGGGAGCGGGGGTCCCTCGGGGGTCCCTGGGGCAGTTCAGACCCCCTGGCCCACGCACTCCTGGCCTCTCTACTCAGCCGCCAGTCGGCGCAAAGCGCTGCAGCGAGTGTGACACGTGAGCTGGGACCCCCCAAACTCATCTCGCACGGGCCACTGTAGCCGTTAGTGGGGACGACTTTAATCCCGGCCGAGCTGGGCTGAGTTGGGCTCGAACCAGAGCCACCAGCGCCGTTAGTGGGGACGCCTTTAATCCCCGCTGAGCTGGGCTCGAACCAGACACCTGCAGCCTCTGATCCATGCCTGGTGTGCGCCAACTCCCCACGGGGTCCTGCCTGGGTCACCCCCCCCCCCCCCCCCCCCCCCCCCCCCTACACACACACTCTCACTCCCACCCACCCCCGCACACATATACATACACCCTTGCTCCCCCTCCACCTATACACGCCCCCCTCACCCCCTCTACACACAGACACACACACACACACTCTCACCCCCATCCCCCTACACACA
>NW_020664543.1:2426572-2529135 GCF_002925995.2 Terrapene triunguis | reverse complement strand
TACACACACACACACCCTCCCCCCCTCCCCTACACACACACCCTCATCCCCACCCATCCACACACATCCCTCCTGGTTCCCACCCACACATATACATACACACACGCCCCCCACACGCATACACCTTTGCCCTCCCACACATACACACACACCCACATCCCCATACACACAGCTGCTCTGCCACCCACCCATGCCCCCGCCACACCCACACACACCCTCACCCCCACCTACACACGCACTCATACACCCATGCCCCCCCACACACGCATACACCCTCACCCCCACCCACCCACCCATGCACACATATACATACATAATCCCCCACACACACATGCATATACCCTCGCCCCCCCCACATACACACACACCCACTTCCCCATACACACAGCCGCTCTGCCACCCATGCATGCACACACCCACCTACACACACACACATACAAACACCCCTCCCAAACCCTCGCCCCCGCACCTACTCGTGCTCATACGCCCACGCCACCACCCCCACACACGCCCACTTCCCCATACACACAGCCGCTCTGCCACCACGCATGCACACACCCACCCACACACATACAAACATGCCCCCCCCAAACCCTCGCCCCCCCACCTACTCATGTGCTCATATGACCACCCACACACACGCCCACATCCCCATACACACAGCTGCTCTGCCACCCACGCATGCCCCCCCCACATGCCCTCCTCACACATATACATACACGTGTGCATACAGTTGCACCCATACATGCACCATTGTCCCCCACCCACACGTGCCCACACATATGCACACAGTTGCATACACCCCCACACCCACACATACACACACCCTCTCCCCCACCCACCCACGTGCGCATACACCCACACATATACATACATGTGTGCATATACTTGCACCCACCCACACATATATACACGCGCGTGTACACACACACGCACACTCACCTGCATGCATGCACGCGCACACACATACACACACTCCCGCATGCTGCGAGGAGAGGTCACAGCGGCAGGGTAGGAAATGGCCGAGGTAGGTTGCCAGGCAATCTCCATTCTGCCTGGCTTAGTCTGACGGCGGGATGGGCGGCTGGAGGCGGCTGGAGGCTTAGCATTCCCTGCCATGTATTTGGGCTGGTGACTGGAATGCCCTGCACTAGCCGGTGAGTTACAGCCTGAGCCCTGCTGTCTCTGGCCAAAGTCTGGGGCCAACAACCCCCCCCCCCCCCCCCGACGGGTTCAAATCCAGAACCCTGACGCTCCCCCTCCTTTGTCTCCCCGCCGGGTTGTTCAGGCCCCTCTGGCCTGGGTGGCTGCCGCTTGCCCGGCACCCTCACCCCGACCGGCATGTCTGTGAGCTCCCCACTCCACCGCCCCAGCGCGCCTGGGGTTGTGTAACAGCAGCTGTGCGTTTCCTTTGTCTAGCGACCTGGCTTTGCGGAACTGCTTACTCACTGCTGACCTGACCGTCAAAGTCGGGGACTACGGCCTGGCTCGCTGCAAGTACAAAGTAAGGCTGGGCTGGGCTGGGGCTGGGGGGGGGGGGGGGGGGGGCTGGCTTTCGGCACCTGCTGGAGCCCAGCCTCTGTGGGCTGACCTGGGCTCAGGCACAGGGCATCCTCCCGGCCCAGTGGGGTTCAGGGACCCGGGAGCTGGGGTTACTGTAGCAGGGGGTGTTGGAGGATGGGAGCCCTGGGCCAGGCCCTGGCTGCTGGGTCCCTTCGGGCTGGTTACTCTGAGCGCCTGGGATTCATTGTCGGTTTCCTCGGCTGTCTGCTGCGGGAGGCTCCCAGTGTCCTGGGAATGGGGCTTGTCCTCCTGGAGAGAGGGGCCTGGGAATGGGTGTTTCTGAGCCTCCTACGCTCCCCCTCTGGGCAGGGCAGACACTGCTTGGCGTGACTCGGGGCGGGGAGGGGAGGGTTCTCCCCCACAGAGCAGCTGGCAATGCCCTCCTCCTAATGCAAACAGTGCCCAGCAGGGACCGGGGCGGCTGTGCCTTCAGTTCCCTGCAGGGGCGCAGGCGGGGGCAGGGGCTGCTCCCCTGAGTCGTGGCGGGAGGGGCAGGTCCCTGCCGCTAGCCTTTTCCTCTAGCTGCTCAGACCGCACCTGCCAGCTGAGTCCTGGAGACCTGCTTCAGCCTGGCACCCAGGGCAGGTTACCGTCTGCTGCAGCCTTTGGGGAGGTCACTTCAGCCCTGAGGGATTGGAACTGCTGGGAGGAGGGGGCAGCGGGCGATGGGGGGCAGCAGGCGATGGGGGGGCAGCAGAGGGCCAGGCGGGGGAGGGGGCAGTGGCAGGAGGATGTGGTGGGCGGGCCAGAGGATGGGGGAGGAGGAGAGGTGGGAAGATGGGGGTTGAAGGAGAGGCAGTGGACGGGGCTGGAGACTGGGGGGTGAGAGGTAGCAGAGGAGTTGTGGGAAGGGGGTGGGGAGGAGAGGCAGTAGCCAGGAGTGTGGGGCAGGGGATGGAGGGGAAGGGAGGAAATGGAGAAAGAGCTGGGGAGGAGATGAACTGGGGGAAGAGGAGGTGGATGGGGGCTGGGGGAGGGGGGCAGCAGGGGGCTGGGGGAAAAAGGAGAAGTGGAGAGGGAATGGGGAGGCAGGGGGCTCAGGCGGGGGAGAGGATGGGGGGAAAGAGGGGCCCGGGGTAGCAGGAGGCTGGGGGGAGGGGAGGGAAGAGGGGCCTGGGGCAGCAGGGGGCTGGGGGGGCTGCTGTCACACCCGGGCGTGCCGGTCCCTTACGCGTAGGTTGACGTTCTCTTCTCGCGCTGACCCCGCATGCTCGGCAGGATGACTACTTCGTGACGGCCGACCAGCTGTGGGTGCCGCTGCGCTGGATCGCGCCCGAGCTCATCGACGAGGTGCACGGCAACCTGCTCATAGTGGATCAGACCAAATCCAGCAACGTCTGGTGAGCGCAGGGCCCAGGGGGGGCACATGCCCGGCTGCCAGCAGTCCCTGCCCTCCCCCAGCCCCCGGCTGTGTGCGAGTGACTCAGGCCCTGGCCTCAGCCAGCACGCGGGTGTGAGTCGGGCCTGTGTCCCTGCTCAGGATGTGTCAGTGCCTCGTGGTCTGGCAGGCGGCCCTGAGCCCTTGGGGTGTGCGGCGGGGGACAGGGCAAGGCTGCCAGTCCCATATGGACCCAGCAGGGGATGGGCCTCAGCCCCTGGCAGGGTGGGCATCGGGGGCGGAGTGGCTGGGGAGGGTCCGAGGCCAGGGCTCTAGAGGAGGTCAGCACGGGTCATCTGACTGCCGCCACCTGCCCTTAAAATTTGAGAGTCCAGGGCTGGATCCCCAGCTGTGTGAACAGGCATAAGCCCAGTGGAGCGGGGCCTGTTCACACCAGGGTGGATCTGGCCTATGGACTCCCGTGGAACGGGGCCCGTTCACGCCAGGTGGGGAGCTGGCCTCTCTCCTCCATCTCCAGGCGGCTCTGCCCATGTGTAACCCAGAGGCCTGAGCCTCCAGCTGCCTGTCTTGCCCAGGTCAGTAGGGCCGGCTGGGGCACGGCCCTCCCTTGGCCTTTCCTCTCTGCTGTTGGTTGTCCCCCCCCGCCCCCCGCCGTGCTGCAACGACACACGCTCGTCCCTGTCTCTGCAGGTCTCTGGGCGTGACGATCTGGGAGCTCTTTGAGCTGGGCAACCAGCCCTACTACCGCTACTCCGACCGGCAGGTGCTCACCTACGCCATCAAGGAGCAGCAGCTCAAATTGCCCAAGCCCCAGCTGAAGCTGTTGCTGTCTGAGCGCTGGTGAGGAGCATGCCGCGGGCACTGGGGTGGGGTGGAGTTGCCAGGTGCTGCCGGAGGGTGGCAGATTTCCGCCTGCCTCAGGCCTCGGACCACTGCGTTAGCAATGTGCTTGCCGAACGCTCTCCTATTTGTGCATCCTCCCTTCCTCTCCTCCGGTTCCTCTCTCCTGGGCTGGCTCCGGGCAGGGGTGCGTTGAGGGGCCCGGTGCCATCTGCCGAGCGGGGGCAGTCCTGCTGAACAGTGAGTCAGAACGCGCATGGCGGCGCCATGTGCAGGCGAAGGGTGGGCGTGTGCCCATGCCCAGCCGCCCTCTCACCGGCTGGTGGAAGGTCGCCTTCCGGCTGGGGCTGGCAGGGAGACGGGGGCTGGGGAGCGTGCAGCCACAGGCTTCTGCCGGAGCGGCTGCAGGCAGGTGGGGGCGCTGTGCAGGGACGGACTCCAGTGTCCTTCTGTGTCGCAGGTACGAGGTAATGCAGTTCTGCTGGCTGCAGCCCGAGCAGAGGCCGACGGCGGAAGAGGTGCACCTGCTTCTCTCCTATCTGTGTGCCAAGGGGGCGACGGAGGCAGAGGAGGAGTTCGAGAGGCGCTGGAACTCCATGAAGCCCAACAGCAGCTCCAGCAGCAGCCACCGCGGCACCGAGGTCTCCTCCTTCCCGCTGCTGGAGCAGTTCTCTGCCGAAGGCTTCCACTCGGATGGGGACGACGTCCTGACTGTCATGGAGACCAGCCAGGGCCTCAACTTCGAGTACAAATGGGAGCCCAGCAAGGCTGAGTGCTTCCAGGTACCCACGGGGGCCCTGAGCCCCAGCAGTGCCGCCCAGTACCAGGACTTGTACTACCCCACCAGCTCCATGGGGCGGCTGAGCCTCGGCGTCTCGCCGTCCTGCTATAAGTGCAAGCAGCAGGGCTGCCCAAGCCTGCACGCACCCAGCGTGGTGCCCATCCTGGGGGCCCACAGCCCCTCGCTCAGCAGTGAGTACTACATCCGCATTGAAGGGCCCTCGGAGGGTCGCACCGAGCTGGACTATGCCATGTGCTCCTACAGCCCCGACTGTGAGTACGGCTCCCCGGCCAAGGGGTCCCGCTGGCAAGCCAAGAGGGGCCAGGACAGTGGCACATACGACTCAGATAACAGCCCCACTGTCTCCCTGACCATGGAACCCCTGCTGGGCCATGCCACGCCCAGCGAGGGCTCTTGGGAGCATCCCAATTACTACCCCTACCAGTGCCACAGCAAGGAGCCTCCGTACTACCAACCGTCCCCAGGCGATGGCGCCGACCACTATCTGCTGGAGGAGGAGCCCTTGGAGGCCAGCAGCAAGGAGTGGCAGGTCCCCAGCTTCCAGAAGAACATCTTTGAGGACCCTCTGGGCATCTCCCCATCAGTGAACTGTGCCTACAGCCCCCCCAGCTATGAGGAGCCCCACCCAGCCCCCTTGGCAGGGAGGCTGCTGGAGTGTGTGGGGCAGAAGGTGGCTAGCAGGACTCAGGGCTCCAGGCTGGACTGCATCACCTTGGAGCTGGGCGAGGAGAGCCCGTGCGGCAGCCCCCAGTGCGGGAGCAGAGAGCGCGCGAGCGGGCTGGTCCCGGAGGATGTGAGCACAGCGGTGCAGAGGCAGCACTGGACGTCCAACAGCTCGGCCAACAACAACAGCAGCAACTGCCCTCCTCCACCCTGCGAGCCCCCTGCCAACGACAGTTGGTGTTACCGCCACATGATCACCTTCCGGGGACTCATGGCCGAGCCCCTGGACTCCGTGCCACGCGACGAGGCCCAGCTCAGGGACGCCTTGCAGGAGAGGAGGAGCCCGTTGGTCAAGGACTTGCGGCTAGCGCTGCAGGACCAGCCCCTCACTGAAAACCATAGCTTCTGCTTGGATCCCGGGCAGCGCAGGACCCTGAGCAACAAAGAGGACTCTTCCTCTTCCTCCTCCTCTTCCTCCTCCTCCTCCCCCCACTGGGAGAGCCATGACTCATCCGCTTTCGACCTTTTGGAAGACACAGCGCTGGCAGGTGTTTCCGGTTCACGACGTGCCTCCGGTGCAGTGCTCCCTACAGACTCCTCGGCCGGAGCTGCAGCCCAGAGGTGCCTGGATGATGCCAGCACAGCATCAAGACAAGCCGAGAGAGGGGAGGGGAATCACCATGCCCAAATGCCACAGCCAAGGGGTATGGATCCACCAGGGCCTGTTGATATGGGACATGCCGAGGCAGGGGCAGCTTGCCAGCTATCTGAGAGCACCACCATGCCGGCTGAGGGGGCAGCCCTCCCACTAAGTCCTGGGGAGTGGGCTGTCCCGTATGATCACACAGAGGGCAACCCTTGTGCAGACTGCACCCAGATCCCTTCAGAGGCCTCTGAGGCAGCTGGCCAAGTGCCCGGAGACATTGCAGTGGAGAGTGGGAAGAGCATCACAAGTGACCTGGACCGGACCCCAGACAAGACCTTCTCCAGCACCAGCTTCCCTGACATGGATGACTGCAGCGATGAAGATACCGCGGAGCTCACGTCTGGTGTCTTCACCGACTTCTCCGGAGACTACATGGAACGAGTGGACGTGATCCCATCCTTCAAGTCTCTCCAGAAGCAGGTGGGGACGCCGGACTCCCTGGAATCCCTCGACATCCCATCCACAGCCAGCTCATGTGAAGTCTTCAGCCCCACCAGCTACGTCCCCTCCAGCCAGCCCAAGGCCCTGGACAGTGGCTATGACACCGAGAACTATGAGTCCCCGGAGTTTGTCCTAAAGGAGCCGCATGAGCCCAGGGAGCCAGAGACTTTCACCCACCTGGGGAAGTCGCCCGTAGGTCTGGCGGTGGGCGAAGGGGACGGCGTGGCCTCAGAGATGCACCTCTCCTCATCCTTCAGCGCTGAGCTTCACGGCCTGAGTGAGAAGAACCCGTACCGTGACTCAGCCTACTTCTCAGACTACGACACCGACGCCGAGAGGTACCTCAAGGAGGATGAGGACAGCGATGGGTCTGAAGCCCAGGACAGGGAGGCGGGGTGCTTGCAGCTGGATGCGCAAGACCTGGGAAGTGCCCCGAGCCAAAACAGTGATGGGGAGGAGCCGCCCCAGCCCCGCGACACCCCTGACAGCCCTCAGGGAGCTGCTTGCACCATGGGAACTGGAGCTTCTGGTGTAGGCTTCTCAATGGCAGGTGAAGTGGTGAGTCCCGGGGAAGGGAGCGTCCAGGCTGCCCACCCAGAGCCGGAGCTGGAGCTGGAAGGTGCCGCCAGGGCTGAGGAGACAGCTGCAGGCCACAGTCCAGACTCGGACGGCTCCAGAGATACGACCTGGGAGGAGTGCCCTGCCATCCCCAGCATCCCAGCAGAGTCTGTGCCATCCAAGTCCTTCTTCCTGTCTCCCGTGGTAACGAGCCCGGAGGGCCCAGCCCTGCTGGTTCTGGCCAAAGCTAGTGGAGAAGAACTCCTGCAGGAAGGGCTCTCAGGCCTGCTGGGTGAGGCTGTGGCTCCTAGCTCCGAGCCTGAGGGGCCGGAGCACCCGTTAGAGGAGCCAGGGGTGCGAGTGGCCCCTGAAGGGGAAGCGCAGGAGGGTCCTGGCAGGGCCCTGGCAGAAGAGCTGTCGCTAGCTCAGGGCCGGCAGTTGTCCCTGGATCTCTCCCTGCGGCAGGCCCACGCGGAGCTGCGGCCACCCGGCCCCGAGCGGCGGGAGGAGCCCGAGGAGGAGGAGGAGGACACCGAGGACAGCGACGAGTCGGACGAGGAGCTGCGCTGCTACAACATCCAGGAGCAGAGTGAGGAGAGCGAGGACGAGCCGGCTGCTGTGCCCATTGTGGTGGCTGAGAGCCACAGCGCCCGGAACCTGCGCAGCCTGCTCAAGATGCCCAACCTGCTGTCCCAGACCTTCTGCGAGGACCTGGAGCGGAAGAAGAAGGCCGTGTCCTTCTACGACGACGTCACCGTCTACCTCTTTGACCAGGTGAGCAGCCCTGGGGCCTAGTCGCTGCCTTCCCGTGCAGTGAGCTCAGGAAGGCAGCAGACGGGCACCATCTGGGAGGGCGTCCCAGGGCTCTGTCCCCAGCTTCCTCCACATCCCAGCCCAGTTGAGCTGGGGAGACTGGGGAGGCCTTTGTGACATGGGGCCTCCATCCATTTCCCAGTCAGTGGGTGCCAGGCCCCTGAGGGCACAGATTGGAGTATCTGGGATGGCAGTGTCATCACTGCCTGGCTCTCGGGCATGTGTCTTTATGGGGTGATTTTCCAAGGTGTCTTTTAATGTCCAGGAAAGTCCCACTCGGGAGCTCAGCGACCAGACGTTCCCAGAGGTCACGGCACCGTCGCTGCAGCCCGTGCAGAGCAACAGCCCCAGCCCCACAAGCCCGGTGGACAGACTGAGCGCATCTGATGACTCCCCGGATGGCAACGCCTCTGAAGAGAGTGAGGGCTTGTGGTGGGCGGAGCGCCCGCAGCTGGGGAGGGACTCAGCTGTATAACTGCCAGTGGCGCTGGGCATGGGCACCTGTCCCACCACCTCCAGGCTGCCCCCTCCAGGCCTGATTCCCCTGGGCATAGCGGGCATCAGGTAGCACTAGCACAAGGCCCCAGAGAATCTGGAGGCGAATCCACATGGACTACAGTGGGCGCTCTGTGCAAGGGTGGAGCTCGAATTGAGAGTCCACAGGCTGAGAGAGGGAGTGGGCACAGCGGTAGCGATAGGCCCGGCCGAGGGGCGGCAGGCTGAGGGGGGCAGTGGGCAGGCGCGGTAGCGATAGGCCCGGCCGAGGGGGGGCGGGCTGAGGGGGGCGGCGAGCGCGGTAGCGATAGGCCCGGCCGAGGGGCGGCAGGCTGAGGGGGCGGCGGGCGCGGTAGCGATAGGCCCGGCCGAGGGGCGGCAGGCTGAGGGGGGCGGCGGGCGAGGTAGCGATAGGCCCGGGCGAGGGACGGCAGGACTGGGCCGTGGGCACAGCAGCAATGGGCCTGCTCCCTGATGTGTCACTGTGGTCGTGCTCTGCTCCAGGTGGTGGATTCGAGTGGGATGACGACTTTCCGCTCATGCCCGTGAAGTCATCGTTAATGTCCTCACTGACGGTGACGCCAGTGATGCCAGTCTCGGCCATCCCCAGCCTTCCCTCGCTGGTCCCAGTCCAGAAGCAGGTGCTGCCGATCCAGTTCTCCCGGTTCACCGTGTCTCCTGCGCCGGTCTCCAGGTTCTCCATCACACACGTCTCCGACTCGGACATGGAGTCCGTAGGAGGTGAGGGCTGGGGCTGGGTGCTCAGCCCAATAGGGAGCTGGGAGTGATGAGACTTGGAGCCATCTCTCTTGGAGCTGTTCTGGCTAGCATGCCGTGCGTGGCTGGGTCTGCCTGGAGCCCGGGACCCATCTGATTGCCTTGGGATCCATTATAGGACGCAAAGTGGGGTGGTTTGGACCCAGAATGGGAGCCATGAACTCCTGAGGTTCACTCAAACTCTGATCCTGGCAAGTCCCTCTCCCCTAGGGGGCCCCATACACCAAATCAGGCAGCTCATTGCCCGTAGACATACTGCAGGCTTAGGGGGGGAATACACAGAACTAGGAGCCAGGACTCCTGGGTTCTATAGTCATCTCTGTCATTGACTTGCTGAGTGACCTTGGGTAAGTCACTGCACCCCCCCGTGCCTCAGTTTCCCCCCTGTGTGAGATGGGTGTGCCCACCGTGCTGCGTTGCTCAGTGGTGATGTCTGAACTCACCAGTACTAAGTACTGGTAGTTCTTACTGTGTCTGTGGGGCCCTTGTGCAGGCTGCCTGCTGCCCAGCTCTCCTGCTTGTCTAAATGAGCTGGTCAGCTGCACTTGGGACCTGGAGCTGGAATGTTGTCCCTGTGACATCAGTCTCTCCTCCCCAGGCCCTAAGCCCTCTAGGGAGGCTGCCAGGCATGAACATGGCTGGGCCATGTCAGTGCCCCATACCACACAAAGGCGCTTCCCCTTGTTGGCTGGGAGTGGTGGACTTGGCCCCTCCGTGTTGTACTCAGTGTAGGCCGCCAGCCCTACCAGCTAGGGTGGGATGGGTCTGTCGAGGTGACATCCATTCCTGTGGGCTGGCTCCTAAAGTTCTGAGAACTCCGCCTGTTCTGTCTCTGTTCCAGGCAGCAGTGAAGACGGTGACAGAGAATGAGCCTGCCCACATGGTTGCTTGGACGTCTCCTGGTGTCGGTGTCGGCCTCAGGGCCAACGAGAAAGGCTGAAGGACGGGAGCCGGGTGCAGCACCCGGACTCCTGGGACCTTGCTCTATTTTTCTAGGCAGATTTTATTGGAAGGATTTTCTTTGCTGCTAGCCGGAATCGCTCCCGGTGGCGCTGCAGCGAGGCGGTTGGTGATGACCGTGCGTGTGCGTGGGTGGGTGGGTGGGTGCGTGCGTGTATAAATATACATATATAAATTATAGCATTTAAAGGGTAGCGCTGTGACCTTGCTAACATCACTGAGTCTCCACCTTGGCCATTTTGTGACCCAGCAGCTCACACCTCGTGGCTTCTTGCCTCCCTCTCCCCCGGCTTCCTGAGAAGAGTCAGACTCACCTCTCGGACACACCTGTCACAGACTCACCTGTGCTCTCCGGGCTGCCCGACATGTAAGGAGCTTGGCATTCCTGCGCTTTCACGTCAGTAGATGGGAGGGGCACTCCACCCATGCTCTCTGCTGCACGGGCACGTGGCTTTTTGGTCACAGGGCACTGCCCGTCTTTGGTTATGGTCTTCCTCCTTCCTGCTGGGTGTTTGTAATCTCACACTCGCCCTCCTCTAAGCACTGTTCCGCCGCCTGCTTCTGGAGCTGTTGGGAGAGGAGGGCTCAGGACGGTTACAGCAGAGCTTGATGTTGTTGCCGAGGTCAGGAAGGAGCAGTAGCTCCGGCAGTGGCAGCACCGTCCTAGCACAGATAGCCCCTGTGCCTTGGCTTGGGAAAGAGCTGTGGCAAAGCAGGGGAGACGGCCTGGGTGGAGTCCAAACTCCCATGCCCTAGGCTGATCACTGGTGATTAGAGGAAGCTCTTGACATTTATTTCTCTGTGATTTACTTTTCCAGAACGCTCTTGCTAACAGCGCTTGCCCTTTGCCTCCGATCTCCGGCTCCCCCACAGGGCATCTGGTAAGAGCCCCCTAGGAGCTGGGAGCAACTCAGTAAGAGCAGTTGGTTTGCCCTGTCCTCCCAGCTCCCTGCTGTAGGCTGGCGTGTTCCCCCCACCTGCTTTTCTCCCAGCTGTGTCCTCCCTGTGTGGGTCCCTGCCATTCTTCTAGTGTCACTAGAGCCCAGGTGCGGCACCTGCCTGCCCCAGAATTATAGCTGAGTAGAATGGTACAGGCCAAGGGCAGGGCTGGGCTGGGAGCCAGGCATTCCCAGCTTGGACACGTACTCCCTTGACGCCTCTGTGGCCTTAGGTAAGTCACTGAGCCTCCCTGCCTCAGTTTCCCCATCTGTAAAATGGGGATAATAATACTTGCTTGTCCTGCCTTGCAAGAGGTGATGTGAGGATGGCAGCCTTAGTGCCTAGCAAGTGCTCTGGTAAGTGCTAAGTATTATTATCTGGCCATGTTTCATCCCTGAGGGAGAGCCGTACCCTAAGGTGTTTGTATTTTCCCCATATGCCCACGCTCCTATCGCACCTGTAAGTGGTGCCCTCTTGGCATCGCACCCTGTGCAGTGGAGGGCAAGGCCAGGGAGTGGGAGCCCAGTGCTCTCCTTGGTAATGGGGCTGGCAGCATAGTGCCTGGCACCAACGGGCAAGGCCTTCAGGGGCGGTTTTGTGCCAGACTGCCAGGCATCCCAGCAGATGGTGCGTGTCCGGCGAGCTGGTAGCCGGGTGCTGCGGGGAGGCGTCAGGTGTATAGCTAAGCGGAGGAACTGCCATATGTACTATTTTTGTAAAACTGAACAAACCTGCTGTCGACTGAACTAACTCCAATGTGCTGTAAGTTATTGTTGCCAAAGAGATGTAAAGAGTTTATCGAGGGGCGAGGGCTCTGTTGTTTTTTATTTTTATTAGTTCGAGGCTTAGGATCATTGTGCAATTCTGCCTTCCCGAAGGAAAAGAGACTAAATGGAGCAGAGAGCAGCCTCGAAATCAGGGGGTTGTTTCCTTTTGGGCCTATAGACCAAACGCTGAGGTGAGCAATCAGCCCCCCCCCCCCATCACTGTCCTTGCCTGCTTGCAGACTTTGGGGCGTGTGGGGGCGTGTGCGTGTGGCAGCTCTGTTTGAATTTGCTTTGTGTTAGATCCTGTTGTGCCTGGGCAGTGCTGTGCGTTTGGCAGAGATTAAGAGGCAGCAAAACGGGCACCATGCTCAGCTCCCTCCCCCCCCCCTGGTGGTGCTGGTAAAGCCTATGGCTCTCGCTCCCATGTGCATTTCACTGTTGGACGGTGACTGTGGGGCATGAAAAGCACGTTAACCTCTCCCTCCATCTCCTCCTCCCCACCCCCCAGGCCCCTGGCTCTGTATGCCTCCCGCTGCTCCTGGCTGGGTCATTTCACCTGGCATCGTCCCGGCTCCCTGCATGGCCTGTCCCCTCTGGAGCGAGGGCGGTCCCTTTGCCAGTGTAGGAAGGCAGAGCTGCAGTGTGGCCTGGGGCTGTGCATGGCTCCCCTGCAGGGCTGGCAGTGTGTGTCAGGGGCCCTGCTCAGCTCTGGGGCGAGGGATGGTAGGGACTGCCACTGGCACAGTCACCGTTTGGATGGGCGGTGGGAGCTCTGCGAACTACGCTGCCGTGCCTTGCCTCCCGCCCCGACCGCAGCTCAGCCCGGCATGTTCTGCCAGTCCGTGGGTTGGACTAGCAGCCCCAGCCCCTCCTCTTACATGGGGCACGGGGGTTGCTGGATGCACGTATATGTGGATGAGCAGCCCCCATCCCAGTGACCGTTCCTTTGGGCCCTGTCTGGGCTTTGGCTGGGAGAGTGCAGGTACGGCCCTGCACAGAATGCACTCCCCGCACACCCGCCACGTGGGGCTCAGACGAGGCAGAGGCCCCGGCCCCATCCCTCTGCACTAGTGGTGCTGCACCCATAGCGATGGTGAAGCCCTGCTACATCGTCTGCTGCAGCACCCTCTCCCCAGCCAGCACAGCCTTTCCCCCTCCAGTGTGGAGTCCCAGGGGACGTGTCCTCCACTACCAGGGACAGCCAGTTTGCTCTTTCAGCCTGCGGCCCCGCGGGGAGCCCAGCACCACATGGCAGAGAAGAGGCAGCAGCATTGCATGGTGCTCGCTGGCTCACTGTGCCACAGGGGAGTGTCAGCGTCCAGTGCACAAAGGGAGCTGCTGGCTCCTTGGTGCTTTTGCGGCATGACGGATTGGTCTAAACAGCAGGGATGCGAGGCCGAGTGCTTTGCTGTCCCTGGGGCTGCACTGCTGGAGTGATGGGAGGCATAGCAATGCAGCTGCTGCGCAAACAGCCAGGGCTTGGAGCAAGACCTGGTGCTCTCTGGCCCCAGGACACATGCCTGAGCTTGGTGCAACCTCTTTGGGCACAGGACTTGAGCCCTGTGTTGTGGCGCTGTCTTAGTGGAAGGTGTAAGAACCCCGGAGCAACAGCTGTGGGCTCCTCTGCCCCACACCGGGGCTCGGCGTGGCTCGCGAAGCTAGAGAGCAGCTTCAGCCCCGAAGCCACTGATTTCCGACCCTGCCAACATCAATGACAACGCTGGCTTGGCTGGCTCCCTAGACGTGCCCAGGCCTTTCTTGACTGGTACATTCTTGGGCTGACTGGCTTCCAAGGGCTACGGGCTACTCACGCCATGTGCAGAAAATATTTCCTGTTAGTGTGCTTGACTTTTCCACCATGGAACGGGCCCTTGTTCCAAGCCCTCGCGTCACTAGACCAGTTACTATTGTAGAGACTTAGCATTGGCCCCTCTTATTTGTCTCCACGCTAAGGGCCCAAGCTGCATTGCTCGTCGGCTGAGAATGCTCCTGGCCCTACCTCATTCTCCTTGCCCTCCTCCGGCCCCTCTTCCCCGTGGGCTGCGGTATCCTGTGGCTGGGAGTGTAACGAGCACCGCCCAGAGGCTCCAGATGGAGCCACCCCCATTGACTTCGATTAGGGCATTAGAGCAGGAGTTCTCAAACGTCACTGCACCGCGACCGCCCCCGCACGACACCGGGAAGGGGGACCGAAGCCCGAGCCCTGCCCCCCGGGGCGGGAGGGGGGGTAGTGGGGCAAAGCTTGAGGGCTTCAGCCCCGCCTCCCAGCAAGTCTAATGCCAGCCCTGGCGACCCCATTAAAATGGGGTTGCAACCCACTTTGGGGTCCTGCCCCACAGTTTAATAACCGCTGCATTAGAGCATCATCCCTGCTACTCTAGCCTAGGCCTTACGCAGCCTGCCATTGTGTTAGCGTCTGACTGCAGCAGAGCTGGCCGTGGTTTGGGCTCCGTTGTGCCCATTACTCCGACACCCAGCGAGCTGCACAGGGCCTTTAATGTTTTTTCTTCCAATGTGCATTACATCCCCTTGCATTTGTCAGCGTGTTCCCCTCGTTTGTGTAGGTCTCATTCACACGCCTCTCCCGTCTTGACTACATAACTTCCCGTCAGCGGCACAGTTTGCTACCTCCCTGCTCACCCCCACCCCCTCCAGCTTATTAAAATCGTACACATCACAGGCCTTAGGACGGTGCCGTGAGGCCCCCTGCTGTTAGCCGTGTGCCTGATGCACGCCTGGTCTTTGCGGGCAGGCACCTAGCCAGGTTTTGCGCCATGACAACACTTTGCTGCTCACACCCCTCCCCCAAGCGTCTTTAGCAGCCGCATGTGTAGGACCTTGTCAAAGGCCATTTGAAAGTGGAAATAAATGGTCACCTCTGGACACGTTCAATGAATTCTAGAGCTCACTGCAGCCTCAAAGCACTGAGCAGCTGTGTTGCTCCTGGCCCTTGACTTATTTCCTGACCCATGGCGGTCGGAAACCCCTGGCTGGAGCGCCAGCAGCCCAGGCCTGAGTGAGCAGCTCCATTGCGTGTCTAGCAAGATTGACTCAAGTGCCAGCAGCCCTTTGTAAGCAGGACTGTGCTGTAGTTTGATGGGCTCTCTCCTCCTGCCCCCTGGCCTTCCTCCACTCAAGCAGCTGACTGTAATTCAGTGCTTCACGTGGGCGTGAAGTGGTGCAGGAGCCACTGGCTGCCTTGCACGTGGGACGACGTAGGCGGAATAACAGTGAAAAGACTCGTCAGCAGTTAGCTTCGCCCGAGGCCCCTTTATTTCAGCACACGGTCTTGCCATGTGCTGCTCTTAAATATTCATCAGGGCTGGAGCAGCTAAGGTGACTGCAAAGACTCAGCACCGGGGAGAGCGGGGATGGATTAAAGCACCCATGAGCACTAAGCAGGTGGTTTCTTGCACCGGCAGCTTGGTGTGATGTTTAACTACCAAGGCCTCACTTCCTAGCCAGGGTGATGGACCCAGCCTTCAAGGCATCTTCTGCTGCCCCAACTGATGCTGGCTTTGCCCATAGTGTCTTGTCACCCGCTCACACGCCCTTCGCAGACAAGCAGGGAGCTGGGCCTCGCACGCCTGTATTCCCCTGGCTAGCACCTCAGGCTGCAGCATGACTCTCTTGGGCTTTAATCCTGCGGCTACCCCATGAGGCATTTGTATTTTAACCCTTTTTTAAACTTCTTTCCTGGGTCACTTGTTTGCTCACCCGCCCAAGGCTGCACCTGGAGCACTGACAGCCTGTGGGTGTTAGCAGTAGCCTTCTCACACCCACCTCCCTACACTGTGCCTTGCTTACCATGTGCACGCATCTCCTCCCTGCTAGCACAGAGTAGAGGCAAACTGAAGATGAGCTAAAATCCCCTCCTGCTGTGTGATTTCCCCCCCCCACCCCCACCCTGCTACGCCCTTCAGGTGCAACCACAGCTGGTTAGTTACTGCCTAGACCAGGGCACTGCTTTAGCTGCAAACTGCCTCCTGCTGCTTCTCTTCCCTTGGAGGAGCAAATCATTTGAATTAGTGTCCCCTCAAGACCTACAACACAGCTCACAGCTGGGGGGCTGTGCGAGGCAAAGCACTGGGGGAGGTGTTGAAGCAGCTGTTTTGGGGTGCAGGAGCCCCGTGGCATAGGCCAGGGGCAGCAAAGACCAGCCGCAGGGGAGCTCCCAGAGTAACCAGCCTCCCATGCTCTCTTCCCCAGCCAGGGAGGGAGTCAGGCCCTGGAGGGTTTCTTCAAGCATGAGGTAAGTTTTGCACTACGGCGGCTGTTAGCTGCTGCCTGCCAAGACCCTGCTCTGCAGAGCAACATGCCGCTGGATGTATAGGCCTGAAAGGTGCCTCAGGCCAAAGCGTGGTCCCAGAGCAGGCCGTGGGAGGTTAGCTAATAACTGTGCTGGGAGCAGCCCGCGCTAGGCAAGACCAGTTAATCCCTTTTCATCTCCCCTTCCTTCCTTGTGGCTATGGGGAAAGCAACTGGCAGAGGCCCAGGGTTTGGTCTATAGAGTCAAAAGCACCTGCCTCTCTAGGGCAGGATGAGGCCAGAGCTGCATCGTGGCTATTTTTTTTAAATCTAAAGGCGATTACATTGTATATTTTATCAATACGGGTCATAATTGCTGTATTTTTTATCAGTTCTGATTTCCATACAGCTCCCAGCATGTGTGTCAAATATCATTGGGCCAATAATAAAGTTTTTAAAATAGTGTCACCAGACTGCTCCACCCATCATTCCCCTGGGCGGGCTGGGCAGCTGGCTGGGAGCAGAGCCACATGTGCAGAGCAGTGCTTATTAACCTGGCTTAGGGGAGCTGGGATTACATTTTCTAACCCAAACTGTCTGCAACTGGCCTTGCCTCCCCCATGGGAGCTGGAGGGGATATGGGAGAGACCCAGCTCTGGAGTTAGGTAAGTAACATTTTCAAAGCATGTTGGTAAGGAAGCAGTTTTGCTGTAGCTCATTAACACTAGAACCAAACAAATCCTCCTTGCATTGTGAGCGGAGCTTGGAGAAGGGAGCTTGCTGCATCCTCCAGCTGCTGCTAATGTGCCCTGACCCTGAACCCCTGCGCCCGCAGGAGGGGAACCACAGCCCCGTAAAGCCCTGCTCCTTCCCAGCTGCAAGAGACGCACCAATTTCAGGAGGAAAAGAAAACTCATGCACCCAGGCCAAGGATTTGTGGGTTTTATTGCTCATAAATTACTGTTCCAAAAAGAGTAATTTCAGGGTACATGGTGCATCCGCTAGCCCGACTAGAAAGCGCAGGGAAGCAGCCAGAGCAGAGGCCCAGCACCTTACCGGGCCGTGCTAGGTGGGAAGCAAAGCTTGGCTGCCCAAGTTGAAAGCGCTCCGGCTAAGCAGGCTCCTCTAGGCAAGGCAGCCTTTCTGGGAGGGTTTGAACAGTGCTGGGAGTAGGCCAGGCAGTGCAGTGATGTACAACCCTTGGGAGCAGCCCTCAGGCCTCCCTGGCACGTGGGTTCACCCATGTGCACAGGATCCAGTGCACCCGTGGGAGGGGAGCAGGGACCAGGCCTGCTCTCTCCCTAGCCTCCCACCCAAGGCAGTCGCTATGGTAACGACATCACTATTCTGCTAGGCTCCCTCCTTCCCCGCGCTGTGGGCCAGTGACTGCAGTGCCAGCTGTTGTGCACAAACCCTCTCGCTCACACCACAGGAAGGCACAGCGTGATGGTGGGCACCGTATGGAAAGCTCCAGGACAAGAGACCCACGCCCAGAGATGTTAGGCTGGAGCTGGTCCCAGAGGAGCCCTTTGGTCCCATGATTTGTGGGAGGCCAGGTTTGAGTTCACTCAGGGTCCATTTGCGCAGCGGTTCTGTCTTTGGTCCACACAGGGAGGAATTAAGGCAAGATGGGGCCTCAGGCACACCACAGCTGGAGCCTCTTTGGCTGTCCCCAGGGGGTGGCAGAGTTAAGCTGGAGTGGGCAGTTCACATCTCCGGCAGCTATTGTTTCAGGCTGGCTGCACACTCAGGCAAGCAGCAGCACCATCGTTTACATTTTCAGCGCTCACAGACAAGAAAACGTCTTTGCAGTCAGGCACTGGGCTCCTCCTAGGACTCTAGCACTTGCAGCCCTAAACCTGGGCCAATATTTCTTATGCTTTTAGCTGGCCCTGCCTCCACATGAACCAATTACTGCATCAGCAGGGCTGCAGCCCGGCAGAACTTCACTCACGGAGCAGGAAAATGCCCACGTAAGGGCTGAGTGCAGGCCCAGAGAGAACTAGTACAGTAGAAAACAGGGGCCGTTCACTTGTGCTGACCCTTGTAGTCTCCAGGGTGTTTCGTTAGCGCTTGGCACTGCACGGGGGCCTAGTTCAGAGCAGCACAGGCTCAGGGCTTGTGTACACTCAAACTGCCGCAGGGGGGCAGCTGTAGCGCTTCGCTGAGGCTGCTCCCTAGCGCCACCACCAGGAGGGGTTAGGCCGGTTTAACGGCAGCCCTCGGGCACCAGGGAGTTATGGACTTGCGTCACCTCAGTGAGAGGAGCCCGCCCGAGCCCTCACTGACTGCTGAAAAGCAGGGGAAGTTGCAGTGCGCAGGAAGAGCAGATTAGAGTTTGAGACAACACCGTTGGACAGATTTAACCCCAGGGGGCAGGGCCCTCCAGCGTCACACCCAGCAGTGCAAGGCAGCCCATGAGGTACCTGCCGCGTGGTGCCCACTGCGTGGCTCAGGAGCTGCCCCTGCCGGGGCTGGGGGGGGCCGTGCCCGTGCAGAGCGGCTGCAGCAAGCAGCCACTGATTAGAGGGGTCAAATATACTTTCCTTTATATAAAAATACAAACACTGGACTCTGCATTTGGTTTCGTTTGCTACTCGGCATAAGCTTATTAGGAGCTAACCCTAGCGTGCAGTAACACAGGCAGCTCTAGTGCTCTGCGATGTAGCCTTAAAAAAAAAAAGTGCAAACAGACAAACTATGAAGACGGCCACCCCTTCTCCGGGCACTGTCTGATTTCTGATCTGGCCCATACTGGAGCAAGGCAGGGAAGGACCCAGCCCGGCTGCAGGGCCTGTTCACACAGGGTGTAGCGCTTGTTTTCCCCTCTCTCTTCCCTCATGCTTTAGTAAGGACACGAGGCCTGCAGACGCCTTGGTGCAAGCTCTGGGGCAGGTGGGGTGAAGTTGAGATGGCCTCACGCGGAGAGGAGGGCAGAGAGGTGGTACCAGAGATCTTTGTAACAAACAAGGGTGAGCTCAGCTAGGCAGAGGTTTCTCACTAAAGAGAGTGACACCAGCTCATACACCGAGCACTCGCGCCAGCAGCCTGGGGTGTGGGCGGCTGCTAACCAGAGCTTCCAGGGCCTGGTTCCCATCCCAAGTTCTCAGCCAGTCACTCACGGAGCTGTAAGGCTTCATCTCGCAGGGGCGTGCAAGGCAGACACTAGTGACACATGGGGAAGTGGCTACTAGCATGGGAGGGGGCTCGGGGACTGGGAATGTTTCCAGCCCAGCCCCTTTCAAGTCACAGACACTCTCCCCTTCAGCACAGAAAGCTGTCTGCAGCTGCAGCTTGGGTCTTGCAGGTCTCTGGCAAGAGACAGGGGGTTAGGACAGTGTTAGCGGGGCATGGTGCACCCTCCTACACCTCTGTTTCCTCTTCCCTCTGGTTTCACTACACATGCTTACAGGTAAGAGGGTGAGTATTACCGGTTGCCTCCGCACAGTGGGTGTTGCATCTAAAAGCCTATTGTTCTAGCTTGAATAATACCTCACCGAGCTCAATAAAATATAGACGCTGCCCCACGGGGGTGGGCTGTAAAAACATTAGCAACTGTTGAACTGACGTTCAGCAGGCCTGCCTGGGAGCGCTAGTTGTCTGCACGAGCCGTGCTAGCCAGCCCTGAGCAGCAGTTTGGGGGAGGACAGAGGCGCTTTGCACAGCTCTGCTGTTCCACTGGCCAAGAATTGCTGCAGGCTCGAAGAAGGGAAGGGGCCAAGGCTTGGCCACTCGCTGCCCTCGGCAGCTCTAAACAGCAGCAGAGGGGGTTCTGCAAGTCAGCCCAGCTCCACAGAGGGGTGTTAATAGGGCTCCTGCTAGCACAAGCGGGGTAGGCCTGACCCGCCCCATCCACACCACTATGGGTAGTGCACTACCCATGAGTCCGTGGGCCCAGGGTGGGAGCCTTGGTCCCAGGTGCCCTGCTGCCATCCTTTGAGAGGGCTGGGGTGAGGGTTACACCTCCCTGGCCTGGATCTTGCTCGGGGTAGGAGACAGGAGCGAGAGGCTGGGGATACACTGGGGGCTGCTGCTTTCCCACTCTTAAAACAGCAGCATGCTGTGGGGTCAGCATGTTCCCCCGGCTACTGCTGATCTTTCTGCCCTGGGAGAGCTGAACAGGGCTGGAAGGTACAGGCTGGGAACCCAGGGCCGTGACTGCGGTTTTACTTCCACAGCTGCCCTGACCAGAGTGAACGAATGGTAACAGAGTTTAACCCCCTCACCCTCGATCACTGCGCTGGGTACACGGGCTTTAGAGGAGAGACCATCAAAACACCGGCTTCAGCCCTTGGCTTCCAAGCAGCAGTAGCAGGTTTAAACAAACGAAGCCTAAACATAAAGTTCTGGAAAGAGAGAGACTTGCAGACAAGGCGGCTACAGTGGGTCAGATACAGCAATGCAGGCGGGAGGTGCTTGCTGGCTCCAGCAATCCCAGGGATCAGCTGATGAAAGGAGCTGACCTGTCGTTGGTCACTGTTGGTTTCAGCTGGATGTTGGCAAAAGGATTCCTGCAGAGAGAAAGGAAGGCACAGGTCAGTGGGGGAGGCGTGTATACCCTGAGCAGCACAGCTAGTACAATGGACAACAGGACAGCGAGAGACACACACAGCTTTCCCTAGGCCGCGTTACCTCGGAGAGCAGCAAACGCTGCAGCGGGGGGCAGGCTGGGCGCACACTCCTTCCAGGCTGGCTTTACTTTTAGTGTATTCGAGACCTAACCCTACGCCGTGTGTGAGCGGAACATACCCTACTTTGAAGAGGCGTGGCAGGGTCTTTCTGCCTCACCACACTCACCCACTGCGTGGCACTTCTTTAAGATGGGGAAGAATGGACAGACTCTGCTTCCTCTAATGAGAAAACCCCCTTAGTGCGAACTCTACAGCACTGAATTGTCGCAGCGATTTCTAGCATTGGGGGTTTGTACTTGGGAGAGAGAAGCGCCTCTTAGAATTTAGAGAGACAGAAAAGGTATGAGGTTATCTGGGGAGTGCAGGATTAGTTCCTATGATGCTACTTCTACTTGTCCAGGCTATTTTTAAAATCCCAAAGGATGGGGCTTCCCTCAGTTCCCTGGAATCTGAAGGAGAAGTGGTTTCAAACACCAACCAACAGCTACGTCTATGGATCTGCATTAGGATCAGGACTGCTGGAGGTACAGACCTATGTTCCTTACATGGAGAAGCTGAGGGATTACAATGACAGGCTACCTGATCTCAGGAAGCTGAGATGGCAGAGAGGAGATTGAGGAGTTACCACTATGCACAGGATGGACTCTCCCAAGGCGGTCAGAGCTCAACTAAGCCTCCTTGCAGGAGGAAGGACGGACGGTGGTTTCCACCCAGACAACAAGCCAGCTGGAGGAAGCTCACCAATTTATCTTGGCATGTGCTCTGAGGGAGTTTCACAGCAGCTGGGCTGAAATTTGCAAGGGGAGGTGGCATGAAAGGAGACACTTGAATTTGACCGGACCAAACATTTAAACAAAAAAAACATTCCAGTTCCAGTCCTTCAGCCACACGAAAGAAACGCAGCTTCGTTAACGCTTCAAAGCCAGCCATGCTGTGCGTTACATCTTACACGCACACCTGGCTGGCCGATGCATGTTCATGATATGATTTATAACCCCCGGCACTTGTATTGGCCTTGCAACTGCTTGATAACCAAGCAGGGTGCTCATGCTCCCGTTGCTGGAGCTCTGGAGACCCCCCTACCTGGGACTTTCAGCTCACTCCCCTAATTGCATCAGCGCGGGGCACAGCCTGCACGGGCCAAGGAGTCCGTGCAGAGAAGTGGGTGGAGGAGAGAAGTCAGCCAGAGCACCGGGGAGGGGGCCAGCAGAAGACAGCCGGCCCTGAGCCTGGGCCACTTTCCCCCGGATGGCTCCTCAGCCTGGCCAGAGCACAGGAGATTAATAAAGCAAAATACAGATCAGCTCTGAACACAGCAGCACAAAAATCTCCTCAAGGAAAAAGAAGAGGCCCCAGCCCAGGGCTTTTGTCGGTTACTGCCCCGGAGCCGGTCAGTATTTGTAGACCACCAGGGGTTCTTCCTACACCACATCACATCACATCACACCACACCACAGACAACAGCTCTGCAGACAGACACAGCAGCAAACACATTCTCCCGCCAGGTTTAGAGGATAAGAGCGGAGGAGACAAGTCATGGCTGGGTAGGATCCGTCAGGAAGGCACCGAGCCGATCACAACCCGAGGAGCGGAAAGAACAGCCGCACCTCCTGCCCAGGAGACGCTGACCTCCAGTGACCCCTCTCCCTGGGTTCATCCCTCCTCCTGCCCCCCTAAGGGCAGGGCCACTCTGGCTAATCCATTAGACCCTCCACCAAGAGGACAGGCTGCTCCCCTACTTTATTACACCCTTTTGCTTCCAACCCCTTTGGCACCAGTCGGGGGAGGGGGAGAAATCAAAGAGCAGGTCAGGACTGAAGCGTGCCTGGCTGGGGGTGAAGGACAACGTACAGCTCTAGGGGGGATGAAGAGAAGCTGCTGCAATGCACAGACACTCTTGGGCTGCTTCCCAGGCCGGGTGGCAGCACTCCTTGGGTAGGTGCAGGGCTGCCAGAGGCCGGCAGGTTTGGGATGCACTTTAGGATGTAAATACCAGGGCAGCTCCAAGGGGCTGTTTGCATGCAGCTGCATCCCCACCCCTCCTCTAACCAGCTCTGTCCTGCTGCTCCTTCCAGACCATGGCTCTTCTCCCTTCCACTAGCTCTCGCCATCCCTTCCACCCTACTCATTGACCAGTCCCCCTCGCTTCCCCCCAGGCTTCAGAGCCCGACCTGGAACATCTACTCAGTTTTAGGGCCATAGGGTAAAAGCCTGCAGCTGTACCCCTGGGTGCTAAGATACACTGCTATGCGGTCTCCCCCCCCATGGTGTAGATGTACCCGTATAAGCTGCTGAGGGTCTTGACCAGAGATCCTATTCTTGTTTGACAGTCAGGCTGGGTGAGGCAAACGTGGGAGGAAAAGCACAAGTGAGGTTAAAACTTGGCACAGTGCAACAATTTTAGGCTCAACAATTACTTGAAGGCAGCATTTGCTCTTTAGCAATCTCATAGCGCTGCTGGAAGGGTGACATGGTGAGGCACCCAGGAGCAGTGTGTCTCGGGGGGGCACAGAGACCACTCAGCAGGGAGCCACAAAAGATGTTCCTGGCGGAGGGGGAGGGATCTTTAAGGAGCTTACTTTTGGGGTACCTGAATGTTGAGTTGCTCCCTCTGAACTGCAACCCCTCTCATCGCTGAGGGCCCCACTTCCATACCCAGCAGCCCTGGCTGCAGACAAGGAGCCTTGGAGGGTCCCATCAACACTCCCAGCCTGGCTGCAAAGCAAGAGCCGGAGCCTTTTTGTGGTGTTGCTTCTCTGCTCCTCACCCCCCTTCTAAATCCGGTGCTCCAGGGTTTCACTCTGCTGCTCCCCCCATGCCCTCAGCAGCTAGTGCAGCCCTGTGTCTTGAAACACTAGGTCTAGCAAAACGTTAGCTAGGGAGAAGCATCCCAAATGGTCTCCGTAGGGGTCAGATGGGCTGGAGAGTGTGTGCGCGCACAGGATGGGGTGTGTGTGTGTGTGTGGGGGGGGGGAAGTTGAGGAAATCAGGGACCGTAGTTTAAGGATGAAAAATACTGTGGGGAGGGGCAGGGGCATTAGGAGCAGGGATCTGGCCCTCCTTTTCTCACTGTGGTTCTCTAGGTTATCCCCACACTCACCAAGCAAACACGAGCGGCTGCCCCACTGCTCCCTGGGCCCGAGAGCAGGGTAAAGGCCTTGCTGGCCAAGAAACCTACTAGTATGAAGCCTCTGTTTAAAATCCAGAACTTCAGCCCCCAGCACCAACACAGGAAGAGTGGCTCAGCCTTCCAGCAGTGCTAGGGGAAGGGTAATCGCACCTCCCCAAGGCCCAGCTCCCTGGTGCAGCACCAGCTCTTCTTTAAATCGTGGCTTGGTTTCCAGCAAGAAGATTAACTCCCTGTTTTCAAGCCAAAGTGATTAGTTTCCCCACCTAATTTATGCAGATTCTCAGGTTGCTTTTTTCCTAGGATGCCTGGAGAATTGATGTCGCGTGAAAGGAATGAAAAGGTGACAATGACTCACCAGGGATTATTTAACCATCTTTGTTCTGGCAAAGCAGAGAGGTGGATCAGAGCCTGCAGCATCCCCCCAAATCTCAGACTCAAAAAACAACTTCGGGCTTGGGGGAGGGGGGAGGAGGCTGGAGCTCCTGGAAGTGCTATGCAAGGAAACCTCCCCTCCCCCTCAGCCTCCTGCTACTACAGCCCTTGGCTACTGCTGAACAAAGGCCACCAATCAGCCCTGGGAGACTAGATGGAGGCTACCAAACTAACGGTCACTGTACCAAAGCCGATGTTGACCCGCAGCTCTGCAGAGTGGAGGGCAATGGACATTAACTCTACCATCACCCCCAAACCACCTGTTAAATAGTGAAAAGGTAGGTTTTCTATCCCTACGTGCCAGAAGACTGGGAAAAGGCTGTGCAAAATGGCAATGAAGTGCCAGTCACCGGAGGTGCATCTGATGCGGTGAACATCACCGTGACCCAGTGATGGCAGCAGACGCTGGGACTCACTGAAGACCTAAAACCAAGATGGGTTGTTATTTAAAGGGGAGAATTCTAAAAAGCAGGAATACGCCAAAGATGCTCATTGCCCAGCCATGGAAGCATGAAACCAGAAGGCTGCGCACGCTCTGCCCCAGCAGTGCGGGAGGGAGGGGTGGAGACGGGGCAGGCACTATGCATCGAGCCGTGCAGATACAGGTGTGGCTAGAGAGACGGGCACATTGAGGCTTATATGGAACGACAGTGTAGGAAGAGGAATCCATTTCAGGAGCCCCAGGAAGGCAGAGAGGCTTCCACCAATGGGTTTAGGTGCAAGCGAGTGATTGAGCCCAGTTAGGAGCTGTGCTCTGAACTGACTGGCATTGCCTGGCGATGGACATTAGTGAAAGACAAGACAGTGCCCATCCAGCGTTCGCTCGGATTGATGGTCACAGTGAGCAGATCAAGGACCCATTTTGCTCCCTCCCTCCCCCGTTCATTAGCCTGGTGCTGAGCCGCCAGGTTCTGACCAGTCAGTACAAAGCACTGCAATAGTGAGGGGTTTGGCACATAAAACTGTGAACTTACTAACTAGTCAGGGACATCAAAACCTGGCCACTTCAACATCGGGGCTGTAATGGAAACAAAAGGCAGTTTGTAGGACGTGTTTAATACGCACTCAGCAGCCTTAGTGAGAAATAAAAAGGGTATCTGGTTAATTAGAGAAGCTAGGCTAGGAGCCGGCTGCTCCCCTGGGATCGCTCCACTCCCAGGAGAGGTCACCGGCTGGGTTACATGCTTCTTCAGACACAGGATGCAAAAAAGGAAAAGTTGTATTTGTTATTAATACTTATCACTTATACAGCACTTAAGACACAAACTCTTCCTCATCACAACCCCCTTGTGAAGATTGCAATGAAGGACAAACCCAGTTAGATCCTCTATATGCCAGTCATGGGAAAGATACCCTGCAGCATTCCCACCCTGCACCAGACTCCTCTCAGAACTCACTTTCCCCTTCATACAAGTTTGCAAAGGGGAAAAAAAAGAAAAAAAGACCCATTTACTTTCAGTTAACGGCATTCAAACCTCCTGAGTGACACCCAAATGCAGTTTGGAAAGAGCTGCATTTGGTTTTGTGGTATTACCCACAAGCCATATTGCAAAGCAACTAATTCTAGGTTTATCCTGTACTGGAGATCAGCAAGTCATTCACCTGCAACAGCGAGCCTTTCAAGACAAATCAAGACACTGGCTGAGCATGGGGACTATGTATTTAAACACTATTACAGCCGCTTCCATTCAGCAATTGACTTTAAGGCAAATTGCCAGACCTGCAAACTGACCAGAGAAACTGGGTAAGGAAAAAGGTCATTTTCTGGCCCTTCAAGATCATGGGGAATGGAAAAAAATATATATATATGGCAGAGGCAGTCTGGTGATTGGTCAGTGATATAGGCATGAAAGCTGAAAAAACCACCAAGGCCCAACTCAATGCAATAAATAAAACTTTTATTCAAACAATAACTCAGTACAGGGCACATTTCTCTTCAGCTTTTAAAAAAGGTTTTCAGCACTTTACAATCTTCATACAAGTTTTGCTAATTTTCTACATTCATTCATTTAGCACGGAATATCCTGGATTAAAAATCTTTAGCAAAATTATGACATCAACGCAGGAGGTTCTTATTACATATGCCCATAGTCTATTATATAAAACAAACAAAAAAAACCTTTTCTGTGTGTGATGTGTGTGTGTATATTGCCAGCAATGTCCTAGTAAACAGGCATGTAAAGAGGTTTTAAAATCACATCAGAAAGAGGAAGTGTGTACAGCTTTGCAATGAAGACTTTCACCGGAACTGAAAGGGTTAAGTCTGTACTCTGGGAGTGGGCCACTTACTGACTTCTCCGCACTCAGTGATTGAAGAAGCAATACCAGTAGCCATTAATTCCAATCCTACTGTGTTTGTCTCTAAAGTTATCAAGACACACAAAGAAGATTGACAGGATTTAGGAAATTAAACACTGGAATTCTTCTCCCCTCCAGCCACCCTCCCAAGAAAAAAACCAAACCAAAAAACAGTTGTTTTTTTTAAAGTCCAATTTCAAAATGCAAGAGAGTCTTTGGATTGCTCTGGCAAGCTGCATAATCCCATGATTTATCCCCCAGAGCACGAACGTGAGGTAACAATACCTTGCTACAAAATATACAACAAAAGAAAGAATGAACCTTCCAACAATGCTGCTTGAGTCAGCCCTGGTGGTTTAATTAGATGGAGCAGAGTAACTGTCCAACCCCCACCAAGAACCAACTATTTCTCTCTGAGGCCTAAACCTCTGCACTATCCACTTTTCTTAAAGCAACCATGTCGAGTTTGGTTGAATTAAAGTGGATGCCACCCAGAGAGGGAAATGACCAAACCTCTCTAGTGTCTACACCTGCCTTCCCCTTAGAAACAGGAAATTGGCATCAGAATGAAGTGGAAAGGATAGTTAAAGTAACAGTACGTATACCATAGGCCATGCATATTTGTTCAGTATTGGAAATGGTTTCTTCCATTTTGTTAGGACGGTGTGGCTCATGTTAAGCCTCAGAAAAGGGATAGTGCATCTTTGAACATTCACAAAGTACAAAAACTGGATCTGCCCAGTAACTGTAAACTGCATCCAGGCTGCTCCAGAAATTAGCACACCCTGTTTGGCAGTTCCTGCTCTGAAAGGCTTCACAAAACAAGGGCATTGTAAACATCAGGGAGGGGAAGGTAGCAGCACCATGGTTTCCTTGGATGATCACAAGAGTTAAAAATCCAAACTAAGAAGAAGTATAAAAGGAGAAAAGAAAAGAGGGAAAGAAGCAGAAAACTCTTCAAAGCAGCAGTTGCCATTTCTAGCCAGGTGTCCTCACACAGTTGATACCAAAGTGCCATTGCCACTGTGGAATAGAAAGCACAGGAAGACTGCCAGACTGCACTTCACTGCAAAGAGCATCAGATGGACAACAACACACTTATTGCAATGCAGTATCCCTTTTCCGGAGCTCAGGTTAGTCCTCTGCGCCCTGGCTTTACCCTACAACTTCCCTAGAACAGCTGGCTGAGAACGCAGAGCGCATTACGCTTTTGCTTAAAGCGAACCATCTCTTGAGAGCGCTCTGAGCAACTCCTGCAGTTGCTCCATGTGCGACTTCTCTGGCTGTCCCCCAGTGAGGGAGAGGAACCACATGCAGCCCTGGCGTTCGGGTTCAGATCCTGCTCATCACAACTGGTGGCCATTTCACTCACAACATGGCAAAAAGTGGGAGGTTTCTTCTCTCTTTATTTTGAAATATTTCAGTTCCTCCCACCAACGCAGGGCTCAAACTAGTGAACCCCTATCCCCGGGCAAGAGGCTGCTTTCCCTTTACTCAACGAGAGCGTTCCGAACGCAGGCAGAAGGGCCTGCATTCTGGAGACAGACCTTCCCATTCTGTTATACTTTGGGCTGAGTCCCCATCGGGGCAGGAGAGAGCGGAGTGAGAGTGTCTAGAGGGGAAAGTACCAAGAGAAGATACTCTAGCAATGTCCAGAAAGGCTGCCCCAGTTTGAACCGGTGGAATGTGAGACGTTGGCGGTGCTGATGTTCCCTTCGGATTAGCCTGCTTTTGAGAAGTGAGAACTGCTCATCTGCTGCAGAGTCTCTGAGCCAAGTAGTGACCCTGGGAGAGGCCAAAGCTGTGCTTGGAACAGGCCGACACAAGCTAGATACGTTTGGACTCTTCTCCTAGGAGACTCATGGTTGCCCCACACGCAGATGACAAATTCAGATTTATCAATGCCTAAATTATCTAACCCCATGTTTACGTCTAAACTGCCACATCTAGCATCACCTGCTTGCGTGCCAGCGTATGGCTACCTCCCAGAATGCGTCCTGCCAAGGGATACTGCAGCGTTGTTTACTGTACCCAGCGCTCTGAACATTATGATTCACTTTACTGAACACGATGGGAAATAGAGAGGCTTACCTGCTTCCAGCTCTCGTCCCATAGTCCTCAAGGCCCTATGGGAGAAAAAGAAACCAACCGTGAGACGGCAGAGAGACAGGCTTTGCCATTAGATGGCACTGGAAGGACACAACAGAAGCAAATACACTGGGCCCCAATGGCTTTCAGGCTCAGAGCCGAAGCATCGGGGTATTAGAAAGCAGAGAGTGATGAAGGTGATTGAAATGGGGTTTAATGCAGCATGGAGTAAAGTGACACTCATCTCTGCAGAGCGTGTGACTTTACACAACAAGGTCGGTTACAGGAAAGGCAGAAGGAATCTAGCTCCTGCCGTCCGGCTCCACCTTGCTACAGAGATCCCGTAACTATCAAGGAGCGTCACACGCACTTTGAAAGGGACAAAGTAAGAAGTTAGGCGCACACTGGTGAAATGGTCTGTGAAAAGTGTGTTTCTTGTAACCGAATCCCACCAGAAATTGCAGCGCTCTGGGCTGTCGGCTGCTTGGACTGGTACTGAATAGCATTATGCTGTGGGTGGCCGGAGGGGGAGGACAGAAAGGGGGAGCCTACAGCCTTCTGTGGAACAGATGGACGTGGCACTCTAGTGCAGGGGACCCTGGATGTTCCATCCCCGTGCCAGGATCTGTGCGGAGGGAGAAGGGGGGCCGGCAGAGGAGACGACAGTAGCTCTCTTCTTGGTGAGCAATACTGGGTTATGAGTCAAGACCAATGAGTCCTGCACCCGCTACTCAGGTCCCTGGGATCCGAGAAGCAGGTTCTGGCAGTCCAGGAATAGATTATTTTTGATACAAATATCTGTCCTCGCCAAACACCCCTGCAGAGAGCCAGTTCCTCGTTCAGCTCATCTGGCGCCAACTAGCAAGACGTGAGACTGTTCCCCCCCCCACACTGTGCTTCAGCTGCAGGCACAGAAGTGGGGCTCAGTTTCCCAGCTTGGGCATAGCTTTTCGCAAGCTCCTGGTGGAGTGGCCAGGAGCTAACATGCCGGTCCTCTGCTCACTGTCTCAAGAAGGGGCAGATTGCTGACTTGGGGAGCTCGGCCCATCCTGGGACTTGCAGTCTGGCTGTGGCAGCCGGCACCGCGTGGCCCCATGCTGGAGCCAGCCTGAGATCTATTTAACGTCAATGTTCGCTTTGCATCTGTTCCAGCCGAGTAACAGAATGATTATTTTTTAGTCTGTTTGTGGGGCCTGCTGAGCCCCCAGGACCCACGGTAACGCGGACACGGCCCAGGAAGCCGGGGGAGGGCGGTTCTGAACGGAGAGCTTGGTCTTTTCAAGTAAAAATCCTGCCTCACGTCCCTGGCCTGAGGCGGCCATTCTACCTAGTTACCTCTCGTCTACGAATACCAACCCCAACTCCTCGCCCACAGCTTCCCACCTCACAAGCCTATGTTGTCTCATGCTGCTCTGTCCAGCAGTGACAAAGGATCAACTTATTCATCTCAGGAGTCCTTTAAAGCTCATACATTAGCAAGGGGCTCTGATAACTGCTGGTCTCGGGTGGGGCTGGGGCGCCAGGGGCTTTCTCCACCTCAAAATCTATGGATACGACCCGTAACTCATTTCTGGTGGGAGGCTCTCATGGAAGCAGCAAGTGTTGTCGATTGGGAGTTTATGCTGCCATTTTGTGCCATTCTGTGTGTCTCACCCATCTTCTCCAAGTCAGCCAACTGGCTCATCTTCTCCATCACTTTGGCTTTCCTCTCCCACTATAATTTTTGAAAGGGGGGGGGGGGGGGGGGTTTTTTTTATTCCCCCCTGGGGGGGGCCGGGAAGGAAAAAGATCATGGAGCTCTGGGTAAGCTACGAAGAATCATCTGGCAAAAACAGCAAAGGCTGGTAAACCCCAATGGAAACATCGCTTTCGTTTGGACTTACAGTTGACCTAGTGTAAGGCTTGTAGTGAGCAGATGGCAGTTGGCACAGGCCACGGGAGTATTCTTTAATTGCACAACCATAGGGCATAAGGTAGTCCTATAAATAATGAACACAGGCCTGTTGGAGAGTAACCCTCATTCACTTGCAATAGGCCAACATCAAAGTAAAACATTGAAAATAAAATTAACACCCTCCCACATCTACTTCCACTGTAAAAACAGCTCTTCATGGTGCTGCAGCCAGGGCTCCCACCAGCGCCAGGGCCATAGAGACTCCAGTACGTAAAACCCTCCTCCCACTCACTGCTGCACATCACAGAAACCAGGGAAGGCCACTCAGTTCAGTATGGGGAGAATACGGGCACTGGCTGTCTCCTGGGGGGTGCATTCCCTGCGTTCCCTGGTTTAGTGCATTCCCACAAGCTCTTCCCAGCTGACCGGCATTCCACACGCCCATCCTTTGACGGCACATCTGAACAGCCAAGGAGAGTGAGCCAAGAGGTTGGGGCAGACGCCTGTACCTAGAGCAGAGCTAAAGGCACGCAGGAACCCTGCCCTGGATTAATACTGCAACCCACAGCGGCTACAGGAAGGAGTCTGGAAATCATTGTCTGATCTGCTACATTAAATGGGGATTCAACAGCCTGAAGCTGCCCAAGAGGAGGGTAGGGGAGAGGTTGTGTTGGTGCTTTTGGGGGGTTTGTTGGGGTGGTTTTTTAAACCCTCCCCCAAGCGTTTTCCCCAAATGCAGCCACTCCCCTTATTTAGTTAAGACTAGAAAAAACAACATTGAGGTAAAAATTTCAAGAGGGCCTAAATGAGTTAGGAGCCTAAGCCCCATTTTGGGGGCAGATTTTTAAAGGTATTTAGGTGCCTAACTCCCATTATTTCAATGGAAGTTCAGCACCTAAATACCTTTAAAAATCTGCCCATGGGAGCTAAAGGCTCATCCAAAGTCAATAGGATTTAGGCTCCCAAGTCATTTATGAAAATGGGACTTGGGCGTGTTTGAAAATTTCACCCAGGGGTGTCTATTGCGAACGGAAACCATCAGGCACAACTCCCGCATCCCCAAGGGAAACCCACACGACGGATCGACAGCAGCAACAGGCGCTAACCCAACAGCTTCGCCCCCTACCCGAACAACACTGCTGCTGTTAAAGCCATTTCTCATGGCATTCAAGGGCTGTTCGGTTTAACTCCCCCGCCGGCCCCCAAGACTCCAGAACGCCGGCTCTCCCGGCAGCTCTCCCGCTGGAGGCAAGCGATTAACGCGCACTCACTCTCTGCATCCACAGGTTACCGATTCCCCCCGGGCTCCCGGCACCTCACCTGGGAGAAGGCAGGCACTGCCACGCTGTACGGTCTCTGTTTGAAAGTGCTGACAGGTTGTGGTGGGAAGACCCGGGATGAGGACACGCCGTAGTCTGGCGGCGGGATGGCGATGTCGTCCTTATCCAGCAAGTTGCCCGTGCTACTGCTTTTCCCTGGTTGCAAGCTACAACAGGAAAATCATCAATCAACCAACCGCCACCCACACACGCTTTCCTGCCATTGCTAGGCTCCCCTGGGGATCCTGCCCAGTGGCGCTGGTGCTAGCCACGTATTTAGCGCCGCAGCCCAGGTGTCACAGGGGCCTCAAGCAGGGAGCACAGCGAAATCCCGTGGCACATTTTAGCCTAGACGCTCACTAACCAGGGGCAATTATTTATCATTCACAATTGTGACGGAGTCCTCTGCAGACATGCAGGGCTGCTGGAGCCGTGTTGGTCCCAGGACATGAGAGAGAGAAGGTAAGGGAGATAATCTCTTTTATTAGACCCATTTCTGTTGGTGAGAGGGGCAAGCTGTGGAGCGTACACCAAGCTCTTCTGGGAGAGCTGGTTTCTCCTCTACAGACAGTCACTTCTCCAGCAGATAAGACTAATCCAGCAGTTCTCAGCCTTCCCTGTATCAGGGCTCCCCTTCCATCTAGCCTGGACCCCCTCCCATTTAGCAGTAATGGACAGGGAAAAATCACAGCCTCCCACACGCTAATCCATTTAAAGGTACACCTCTACCCCGATAATAATGCGACCTGATATAACATGAATTTGGATATAACGCGGTAAAGCAGTGCTATGGGGGGCACCCCAGCCCCCAAACTCCCTCCCAGAGCCTGCACCCCAATCCCCTACCCCGTACCTCCTCCCCCACCCAAACTCCACCCCAGAGCCATAGGCAGGTGGGGGGCAGAGTTTTTTGGGGGGCAGGTTCTGGGTGGCATGAGTGACATTGGGCTGCTGGGAGGATTTTAGGACTGGCACTGGCCCTAAGGTAAATTGAGTTTGAGACCCGTCCTAGGACATCCAGAGCCTTTTCCTTAGTTGTTTTGGCGTCACATATGACCATGTCTGATGCAACACACGCCTGGTGAGGAGTCTCACTTCCCTGCATATTTCTCTGGTTTACTCCACTACAGACATGACATCGGAAAATCTCACGACGTTTCTATAACAAAGTTGGCAAGACTGGCTCGACAAAGCTGAGAAAAGCACAGTCCATCGTTGCCTCGGGCCCTGGACACATGCCGGTCAGTGCTGGGAGCTTTTCCCCAGACCCAAGGGAATGTCACCGGCTGCCACGCACCACCACGCATCACGTTTTTTTAAAGGGGATGTTTTTACCTCATATGCAACCTGTCGCTTCCATCGCTGTCAAGAACCCGCGTGTAGGAGAAAGGGAACCAGCCTCTCCTGTAATGCAGAGCCACAAGACAGTCAAACCTAGCCGCTCACGCAGAGATGTGTGGCGGGAGGAGTCTATGAACATTACGCTCCGGCTACATACCACACTATGCCATGACAGAAGGGACCATCATTTGGATCATGGCTTTCTAGGGGGCGCTACACACACTGCAAACCAATAAGTCAAGTGTGGTAAAAACTCCAGATCTTAGGGATACTACTCAAAAAGGCCCATTCCCTGCCTTGGACACCCCCTCTCAGAGTCTCCCATCCCACACACACACACACACACACACACACACACACACTTACAGGAAAAATGGGGGAGGACTTTTGCAGGCAACAGGATTGGGTTTTTTTAAATGTAAGATTCCAGGTTTTGTACGCTGGACTAAAATTGCTTCTCCTTCCCGGGCCATTAGGAGCCGGCTGCTGGCCCCAGCAGCGGTCCCCGCCAGGTCAGATCCCTGCCAAGACCATCTGGAGCGTTTGCTTTATTGGGAGGCTCTGCGGCGCGGTAAGGAGGTTATTTAAGGTTGCTGGCGTTACGGATAGTGCTGCACAAGCACGCCACGATTCTGCCATTAGCAAGGGCCCCACGCTCAGCCCCCCATGTGTCACACAAGTGAAATTGGGATAAAGAGTCAAGACCAGAAGCCCAGCACTCAAAAGCCTGGCCTTGCGCCTCAGGTCGGTGCTTTACCAAACATCAGCCAGCAACGCTGGTATTTCATCTTGCTCACAATTTTCGACTCCCATAGTAACCAAGTGGCATGATGGGATGCCAGGAAACACTGGCTGGCAGCTAAGCAAGTCTGGCGTGCCAGCTACTCCCATGTTAAGAGCTAGGTGCTGAGGCAGCTGTAGTTCTAGGGAGTTCAGATACTCACATTTTTGTTTTCTCACTCTCCCCGTAGTGCCATCCATCTCGGGCCTCCGGCACCAGGAGCGTGATGAGGTCTCCTTCCTTGAAGCTCAGGAGGGTGGTGTTATCACCAGCAGCATGAGAGAAAATGGCCTGTACTCTCGTCCTGCCGTTCCTCTCAAGCCCGGCAGCCATGGAACTGGAGCGTGGCAAGGTCTTGTTTTCAGCTGGTGAGACGCAAAGAAAGCCCCAAGATCTCAGACCATGTGGCTGACCACATCCTTGGCAGTTTTCTACTGTGGCATTTAGAGTCATTAATCTACCCAAGGCTCAGCCAGCATGGCAGTTAAGGAAAACTAACCCCCTTTTAGCCAGTACAGCTCAGACCCTCCTCCCCCTCCCCCCTAATTCTGGGCTATTTTTTTTTTGAGCAGTCGGTTATAAAGACCTTAAGTGAATGTACTCAGTGGACCCAGTCTGATTGGTGCAGTTCCTCTTACTCTCTCCCCAGTGGAGAGCATTTAGGCAAACGGTCAGAATATTAACTTAACGGCTACCCCCCATTCGATGCTCCTCATTTCACACCTTTGATGCAACGGATGCATTTCTGTGCTAAGGTAGGAGGACTTGGAATAGTATGCAAATAGACCTATTTGTAATGGTTTACGCCCAGGTTCCATTCATTATTTCAGACACTTTGCTCTGAGATGTTAACATTAGCGAAGGGAAAAACCCAGAGGAGAGAAGTGCGTGACCCTCCTGGAAACATGCCCACGGGGAGGCGGATAAGTGAACTAAAGCAGGTGAGAGGCATTGTCTCTATGCATTGAGATACACACCTGCATATGACCGCAGGCATAAGAGGAATAAAGACTCAGCAGGGAAGGTCCCACTATCTTTGGCCTAATCCAGTGACCCTATCCCATCACGCAAAGAGACAATCATCATCATCATGATTATGGTGCCTAGCGGCCCAATCAAGGTGAGGGCCGCCCTGTGCTCGCTGTTGTACAAACACCCTAAAGAGATGGCTGCAGCCTTGGCGTTTACAATCCCTCCTCCCGCTCCCAGATTCCTTCCGATTTGCTTATCAGGAATCCTGTCATAGGGCTCAAAGTTTTTCCTTCCAAGGGAAACTGCAGCCCAAATCTGCCCCCTTTATTTTCTAATCCTGTGCCCAAAGGCGTGCGAAAAGGGAGACACTACCTCACATGGTTCTTGGGAGAGGCCATGAATTACTGCATAGTTACTAAGAAAGTCAACCAGGCAGTTACAGTCACCATGTGACACTTCACGGTCACTAACTGAGGAAGCCATTGCCCCCACTTAGGCTTTTGTGCCACCTGAGCCCACCTTGCCTCCTCCCACTGCATTAAGGTGCAAAGACCCTGAACTGCTGCTACTCCTAGCTCCGGTCAGCAGCTGACCCATAGCCCCCTGGGAGAAGCGGCTACGTCGCTGCTCTGTGATCTGACGGAGGCTAAATCCTTACTGGTTGCGTAACTGTTTTTCGGTGCGACGCTCTTGCGCACAGGAAGTGTGTTGGAGTACGAGTCACTCAGTTGCTTCTGATGCTGGGGAGGAGTTAGGGATTTTGGCTGGGCTGGCTTCATCTCGGGCCAGCGGCTGTAGTCCTCGACCTCAGGGCCCGAGACGCCATTCATCACGGGAATGGTCTCTTGTGCCGACATGCGCTGAAAGGAGAAAGGGCAATGGGAGATTTCAGCATCAGGGATGTCAAGCCACGTAGAGGTCACATTTCCGTAAAGGACCCACACACTTTAGGAGAATACGGTTTACCATACACGATCAGGCCCCGGTCTATTGTGTCTGGTATCCTGCCTCCAGTCATGGCCTGCTCTTAATGCTTCAGGAGGAGGGGTAAAGCCATCTAGGGTGGCGTGAGGGACCAGATCCCTGCCGTGATCAGTGTGTGCCAAGCAGGCGGAGATACAAATACACCTCTTGACAGGAGGTGAAGTGAGACATGCTAGCATTCAGACAGCCCATTTCTAAGCCCACCCAGAGGATTTCAGTTCAGTCCTCTCCGACAGCAAGTCCCACAGATTGACTACATCAAGTGGAACATCCTTTCATTTACATTGCTAAGCAGTTTTCACTGGATCATGCAGCCTCTGAGGTTCCCTCCCCAACTCTTCCTGCAAAGCCAGGGCTCAAAAACGGTGGTCCCTGTCTCCCCCTGGGGCTTTGCAAATCCTGGCTGTCTTCACAGGGAGGCACCGAATGTCACACAAACCTCAAAGACATGATAAAGCAGGATGGTCCATTTCACACTGGCCCACGCCAGCCCCCTTCACAAGTGTGCACTAGGGGATTCCCCAAAAGCCCCACCGCTGAATGCGGTCTAAAGCTTATTGGCAGGGGACTTGCCTGACTGGTGGAGGCTAGCGAGACCGTGCTAGGCTCACTACACCCATAACGTTACTCAGCAAGGGCAGCAGCACGGATGCCTTGCATACTTACCCCCACGAAGGGCGCCAACTCTGGTGGGACAGGGAGCGGTTTGGCCCCGGGGATAGGGTCTGAGATGATTAGGTTCGATTTGGACGTAGACAGGGAGCTGGGGATGATTGTGCCGTTGCTGCTGACGGCCATCTGCTGCATCAGTTGGATAGCTCGGTCTGGGATCTTGTTGGGGTCCGAGCAAGACTGCTGCCAAATCGGGAGCTTCTGTGTCAAGATCTCTTTCCCCTAGAATCAGGGGGGGGAGGGGGAGAAAAAGAGTGAGAACACAAGAGACCCCAGACAAATCCACTCACCTCTCAGGAGGAGGGGCAGAGAATGATCACGGCAAAGCTCCCATCTCAACCCAGGCCCCCCAAATATCCGTTCTTCAGACTGGATTCCAGGAGGCACAGAAAGCAGACCATGACTATGCTGCCGCCGGAGCCGGCTTGGAACACAGAGTGCCACTAGCCCAGATTTCCTCTCTACTCATCTAATTAGAGCAGTAAGTGAGATTTATCTACCCGGGTGTGTAACAAACAGGACAAAGCACGGCACCTCACAAATATTGGGTGTAGAATGGCAGACGAGACAGTATGGTCTCATGAAAAATTGAAGAGTATTTTATTTCCCTAGCTTACTTGGAAACATTCTGCATGCGTGGCAGCTTGAAGAATGGACGAGCCAGAGCAGAAAGGGAGGGAGGGAGAGCTGGGCTATTCAGTTTATCTGAACTCTCCTGTACACCAAGAAATCTATTGCAAGCAAAGGCTCAGGCGAGAAGCGCGCACTGGAAGCCACACCAGTTCGCTATCCAGCGACAGCTCCTAGCCAGCTTTGCTGGGGGAGAACACGTGTGGTGTGTGACTTGGTAGCACAAATTGTGTTAGTGCAGCATTCATTGCTTGGCATCCATTGCTATTCTTTTGGAGCACAAAGCAAGGGGGACCCCGCTTCTCGCGCTGGGTGAGCAAGCGGAAAGTCCAGAGTTGCTGTTCTGATATTTGGCTGTACAAGTCTGCTGCTTTGTGATGCTGACAAGGCTGTGCCATCCCCCACGGCCAGCCAGAGCAGACAGGTTTGGGGCATGTTGTGGAAGGGGGTGGCTGGAGGCAGTATTGTACCATTCAATCCTCAGAAATACCACTCCGCTAAATCTGGAAATTGCTAAGCAGCGGAGGCTGGGGGTCAGCAGACAGCTGTATTCCCAGGGCTGGCTAATGAAGGATTGTTATTCTGAGACAGACTGCAGGCAGAGGGGAGAGTCCCTGCAGCACATCATGTCCATGCCAGAAGACTTGCACGCCTCACCAATAAAAAGCTAATAACGGCAGAGGTGGAAACCCGGGGATAGTCAGAAGCATCCAATAGAACAGCACTGACCACAGCCGTGGCATATTAAAACAACAGATGCAGATGCAGCGTTAGCGTTCGCCATCTGTTGCACGCAGCGAGGGGAGAAATGCGATGAACTCTCTGGGAACCAGACGGCAGCACAGGCAGAGGACTCCTCATTTAGTCTGACAGGGCTGCCCGACCTCTGCAGTTTCCAATCTCAAGGATTTTGAAGCTGAAGCTCAGTCTTCAGCCTGCCTCAGCTGGCTGCGATTAGGCATTGGGGCCAGATGGTATAGGGGTCCCCTCATGTTCAGAGGCCACGGCAATGCTCCAGCCCAAAGGTCAGGGGCTGAACTCGGTTTCTGGGTTTTCTTGCCTAAATTAAGACCTGTAGCTTCTGTCGAAGCAGGGGAATTGGTAGTTTGGGTTTTGTCCCCTTGGGAAACTAGATAATGCTACAGGAACTGCTCCCACATCCAAACACAGAAGGAGCAGGTGCCACCGTCCACGCAGCTCAACTGCACACCCACCTAATGGCTTCCGGAATATGGACACACCACAGAACAATATGCCACCACTACAAATGAGCTGTAGCTGATTTTGAAGCCAAAGCAGACAAGCTGCCACTCCCAGAAGGCAAATTAACTCATTCTCCATTAACTGATAAAGCAGCATTATTGCAGGGTGAAACTGTACCTGTTTGCTCTAGCTTTACTATTCTCTTTGGGCAAATTGAAGTCAGTCCCTAAACCATCTCCATTGGCTTTAGGAAAAGCCCCGTCTCATTTCCACTGCATACGTCAAAGCCCTTTCACCTCATGTGCAGACTTCTGGCTGACAGGCCATAGCATCTCAGGGGAGAAGCAGCGCCGCCTTTGGTGGGAATGGCTGTTTGTTAACTTCGCCAGCCTCGGAAATTGGCCGACACATTACACACCCATCCACCCGCAGCGCGGATGAACCGCCTGCAAAATTCCCTCTGACAAGTCGTCCACGTACTTTGCTGCGAGAAGCCACGGTGTAAAACCGCAATGAAGCCTGGGGTGCAAAAGGGCTGTTTTTAACGGGTGAGGCTGCAGCGACATTCTAGGTCACTTACAACTCTTGGAGAGAACTCTGGAACCTCCATCTCTGAAGAGAAGAGTTACACACACACACACCCCCACCCCCCGCTGCCGCCCCATCCCATTGTAACATACGTCGGGTTTTGACTCAGCATATATTCTAGTGCAGGGATAGCGATGACTCACTGGGACTTTTCTGTTACTCCCTTATTCCAAGCTCACTCTTGACAGATGGAGATTATAAGTGAGATGTAGGGAAAAAAGCAGGAATAACTGGAAGCGCGAGCGCATGCAGGCGGCCGGCTGTTGTGCTAAGGGAGCAGCATGCTCGCCGACACGCAGTATCAACCCGAGTTAGCGAACAGAGCACCACAAGCGGGCAAGAGAACTCTGCTCCGAGATCCCAGCTGACAGGCGAGTGCTCTGGGCTGTCCTCCCCCTGCAGAACAGTTCGTAAGAGATGTAGGCAGTGCGTGGAACAGCCGCCTTCCTATTGAATCCTCTCCTTTGTTAACGATGAGCTGTAAGGGAGCAGTCACAATGGCTCACAAAGGGAGCCAGCTCACCATGTTCCCTGTCGCTCGCTGCTCCTCCGAGACAAACAGAAAACGAGAAGCAGGAATTTTCTCACCTCCCTTTAGGAGGAAGGTGACTGCGCCAGGTTCTGGTCTGGTTTTGTGACTCATTAGCAGATCAAACAGGGATTTGACCCCCCTCTTTAAGCCTGCGTACTCCATCCCAGTGACTAATGACAGCTCAAGGATTACATGAGCGTACCGGAGAGGTGTGTTCCTCAGCTGGGCTGTGCTAGGCAGAGGCAGGGGCACCGGAGATGGGGCTGGCATCTTTAAAGGAAAGCAGGGCCGTGGTGTGCTGCTGCCATGCCCTCGCCAGTCACCGTTGTTCTAGACAGCGAATCAATCGGCTTCCTCTGGCTGGGTGAGAGCTGGTCTTTGGCAGCCTCTCCAGGAGAGCTATGAAGTGGTGGCCTCCTTCAGTAGCCCAGAAAAGCAGCACCCACAGGGCCCTGCAGATAAATGGCATGTGCCCTGCCATCCCGTAGATCTTTGGACAAAACACCCGCCTCCCAGGGCACAATCTGCAAGGAGTGGCTGAAAACTAAAAACACCACCACCTCACAGAGATGAGATTGTGGCTTACACAGCCCAGGAAAAAAAAAAAACCAAAAACCACATACACGCACACGTGCAGTACCCTGATCAGTGTGCATTCCTGTCCCGTCTGCCCGAACCACAGGGGACTGGTCTGGTATAGTGCTCGGATGGACAGTCTGGCTCATTAGCATAAACTGTAGAGATTCACCAGTCTGTTTGAAGGTCCCTGGTTCCAACCCAACACCAATCAAAGGGCAGCCATCACAGAGCACCCAACCAAAACGATTGACAGCCCTCGTGTGATCACTGCCCATACTGATGGGAGCACTTGGACCTCTTTGGAGGGTCTCCTATCCAGAGGCGGCTTCACAGGCTGATTAACATGGTGGTCGCTCACCTTGGCGTGGTAGGAGATGGTGTTCTTAGCCACAGCACACTGCTTCTCTACCAGGAAGCAGAACCGTCTCCTCTCCTCTGTGAGCGCTGTCTTATAGCCATCAGAGACGTGGTTTTCTAGCTCACCTTGTTTGTTGCCGATAGCATCGATGTACTAGGGAAAGACGACAAGCAAACAGGTTATTGGAAGCAGGGGCGGCTCTCTGTATTTTGCCGCCCCAAGCACGGCAGTCAGGCAGCTTTCGGCGGCACGCCTGCGGGAGGTCTGCCGGTCCCGCGCCTTCGGCATACTCGCCGCTGAATTGCTGCCGAAGCAGCGGGCCCTCCCGCAAGCATACCGCCAAAGGGAGCCTGACTCCCGCCCTCACGGCGACTGGCAGGCCACCCCCCACGGCTTGCCGCCCCAGGCACGCGCTTGGTGTGCTGGTGCCTGGAGCCGCCCCTGATTGGAAGGGGCATGTGGTTAATCTCTGCACACCCAGCACTGCGTGATTACCTGCGCCTCAATGGACGTTTGAAAAATGTCACCTGCAAACCCATAACAAGACAGAAGTTCTTTTGGGTACGAATCCTGTGCATTGCCATGCCTGGATATTTGCTCCAAGAAATAAATGCAGCATTAACCTGTATGTCTCTTCACTTCTCCCACTAGAGAGAACATTATTGAAATACTCCACACACAACTCTTACAATTTTGTTTGGATTTAAAATTTGCCTGCAAGCACAGAACATTTATATGCACACACACACACACACGTGGGGGTGCGCGCACACGCGGGGTGTTTGTGTGCACATCCACGTGTGTGCGCGCGCACGCATCCCTCCCAACCATCCTTTACTCATCCAAACTCCCCCACACAAAGCTACTGACTCAGAACGTGGGCTTCGAAAGTCGTGTGGGTGGCTGGGGGGAGGGCAGAGCCGAACTGCCTTGCAGCTGCCCTCTCAAACACCCACACCTGGGTAGAGCTAATGCTCTCAGACTGTACACACTGCTTCTGCTGCTTAAACCCTGCTGGCTTTATGCTGATAGGAATCATGACATTTCCATTTGCAACAGCATCCAAGAGCGCTCTCCTTCCAAGCAAACCATGGGCAGTATTGTTATCTCACACATGGACACACACACACACACACCCCTCAGAGTAATCAACACAAGAAGCTACAGAAGAGAGACCGGGGAGAGGCTGGTGAGCAAGACAAGAACTGTTCCCTTCCCCTTATGCCTCACCTGCCCCTCCCCAAATCCCTCTTGTGCTCACCCATGCCGCAGCCCCAGAGGCAGGAATCTGGCATCCCCTTTCTCTGGGGCCAATCTAGAAAATGCATTGAAAAACTAAATGAAACCCATGAGCACAAAATCATTTCTGGCCACCTCTTTCTCCAGCAGTGTCCAAGCGCAGACTCCATAACCTGTCCTGAACGGCTCCCGTAACACGTGCTGCCTGGCCAGCCGATCTGTCACTAGACAGACTAGTAGCAAGAGCTCACTGAACTCTACTGCCCAGTACCTCAGAAGATCAGCAGTAGGTCAGCTGAGTCAGTAGGTCTTGCGCAGGATTCCCTATGGAAAGGCAGATGCCAATACTCACCCCTCTATTTGCATTTGCATCAAACACACACACAAACCTTCAGCAAATCGTCAGACTATTCTGCAATCGTCCCATTTTGCTTTTGCTACTTAGCCCTCAGGTACGTAGCTTCTGCATGTGAACTGCACGCAAGTGACACAAAAATCAGCCAGGCCCACCACCATGTGTAGCTCGGTCTTTCACCTTCACCAGTTCCTCTTTAACTGGGTGAGTTTTGTGCTGGGGGAAAAAGCCACCAAGACAATAGCAACCGAGTCCTCCACCTGCCCAAAACGTCCGTCGGCTCAGCAAGGGCAACTGAAGCTTCCTGATCAAAACAAGCGGGATGACCTCTGGGACCCGAGAAGAGTTGCACAAGCCATGCCCACGGATGGCTTCCATCCCCAGCAAGCCCAACGGGGGTGCCTCTTAGTAAGAATTGTTATGGAGGATTCTGAGACAGATGCCTCAAAGTCAGTTACCAGCTGGGCTCCGGCCACAAATTCTCTTTCCACAGGACCCCAAGCAGTGTGACCATCTGTCAATTCGGGCTGAATTCAAAAAACAAGCTAGACTGGAGAGGTGCTGAATTCCTTCACCAATTCCCTGCGCCTTCTCCTCAGCAGCTACCGACACATTTATGAACCTGCTATTCGCTTCTCGGGCCGTTTGTGCCAATGCCCCGTTTCAGGATTCCTTTGTCCTTCAGAATGCTTCTGTACACTTCAAGCGATAGAGCATCAGCCTTACAAAGCATTGCACCACATCTACGCATCCCCAGCCTCGTATCTTTCAAATCACATCCAAGAGAAACACAGCTCCCCTTCTGAAGAGCACTTGTAGCTTGAGAGAGAAGGTGGGGGAGGTAATATCCTTTCTGGGGCCCACTGCTGCTGGAGAGAGAGAGAAGCTTTCGAGCTTTGCACAGAGCTCTTCTTCAGGTCTGGGAAAGGTACTCAGGCCTGGTCTACACTAGGAAAATCCACACCCCTGAGTAACGCAGTTAAACCGACCTAATCCCTGGTGTAGACAGTGCTAGGGCAACAGGACAATTCTCCCGTCCATCTAGCTACCACCTCTCGGGGAGGTGGATACTTATGCCAACCAGAGAACCAATCCCATCCGTATAGGTAACAGGGCAGCTGCGCCACTGAAGCATTAAATGTGCACAAGCCCTCAGGGTGTCCCAGCTAAATCCAAGAGGGAACAGATTAATTAGCATAAGTAGTTAACACATTGCAAGGGGCCACTCGAGGTGAAGTGGCCAGTGAACACCCAGACCTGAAGAAGAGCTCTGGGTAAGTTCTAGTCTCTCTCCCCAACTGAAGTGATATTATCGTCCCCACCTTGTCTCTCCACTATGCTGGGACTGACATGGCTATAACACCACTGCATACTTGTAACTTTGAGCGAGATAAGAACAGCCAGACTGGGTCAGACCAAAGGTCCATCTAGCACAGTATCCTGTCCTCTGACAGTGGCCAATGCCAGGTGCCCCAGAGAGAATGAACAGAACAGGGAATCAAGTGATCCATCCTGTCGCCCATTCCCTGCTCCTGGTGAACAGAGGCTAGACACCCTCCCTGCCCATCCTGGCTAATAGCCATTGATGGACCGATTCTCCATGAACTGGGCTGGTTCTTTTTTGAACCCTGTTATACTCTTGGCCTTCACTATATCCTCTGGCAAGGAGTTCCACAGGTTAACTGTGCGCTGTGTGGAAAAATACTTCCTTTTGTTTTAAACCTGCTGCCTATTAATTTCATTTGGTGACTCCTAGTTCTTATGTTATGAGAAGGAGTAAATAACACTTCCTTATTTACTTTCTCCAGACCCGTCATGATTTTATAGACCTCTGTCATATCCTCCCTCAGTCGTCTCTTTTCCAAGCTGAAGTCCCCGTCTTATTACTCTCTCCTCATAAGGAAGTCGTTCCATACCCCTCATCACTTTTGTGCAATAAATGCTCCATGTAAAGGGAGGGTTCAATACTACATATGCTCCATTTCCGCCTTGCAGGGAAGGCGATCTCAGACTCGTCATGACCAGTTTTACAGTCTAGCCCACATTAAATGAGGTTGTGGACTAACTAATTTCCCCTGGAAGAGAACCAAATATGGAATTTTTCCAACCCCCCCCCCCCATTTTCTGCCTCTCTTTCTCACTGAATACGGAGCAAGTCACAGCCGTTGTCGGTATCTGCTCTCAGAACAAAAATGGGATGAAACGCAGGGGAAATAAAAACAGACCGCAAGATGAAGTGACTTGCCCAAATCCACAGAGCAAGCCCACGTCAGAGCTGGGATTAGCATTCGGAAATCCTGGCTCTCAGTCCTGTGTTCTGATCATGCCTCCTCAAGACCAAACCCTTGGGGAATCCTGCTTTTTGCACACAGGAGAGTCTTCTGGCTAGTTTGCGCCTGGATCTCCCCCACAGGCACCAAGCAGATAGCAGTGAAAAGGAAGAAAAAAAACAACCTGTTCTGCACCCAGAAACTGCATTTAACAAAAAGACAAAAAACAACAACACCACTTCAAAAACGATTCCCAGTCTTCCCCACTACTCCAGCCAGCCTGTGTGTTTTGAAACCGACGTAACAGTGTTCTGTGCACACTATGAAACAAGCTCACGCAATGCGTTTGCAGAATGCAGCAGGTAGGCTCCAATTGATCAGAAAAGGCTGTCAGCATCATATGGGTGGGTAAAGGGAGGAGAAAAAAGGAAGCATCTTACCATTGTATTGGCTTAGTGCAGGAGGTGTTTCATGGGGCATGCCAGAAGATCAAAACACCCACTGCTATTTGTTCTCCCCATGAATGGGCCCAGAGGGCAACCTCCAAGACACAATCTCAAGTCTTTGTGAATGATTGCAGTGCTTCAAACACCCTGCAGGGGCTGCCTGGGCATCAGGGGAGGAATTTAGGGAGAGAAGGGGCACAGAAACCCTGTGTAATAGAGTAATGTCCCACTACCTCAAAAAAACTACTGACTGACAACTCAGGAAAGTGTTTCTGGGTTTCTAGGTTGACAGAGAGCCTTCAAATAACTTTCCCCTCATTCTGGTATAGGCACCAGGTAAAATATGCACTAGGAACAAAGATGACCTAATTAGCAATGTCAGCACTTCATCGCTGCACCAAGGGAGCCAAGAATATTAGATGGGAGAGGAATTCTGTTTTAAAATAGCTTTCACTTAAGGCCTGGAGTCATGGAGACCAGAACTTGTGTTGAAGGAAGCTGCAGCTTTGCTAGGGTGATCAGATGTCCTGATTTTATAGGGACAGTCCCAATATTTGGGGTTTTGTTTTACATAGGTGCCTATTATCCCCCAACCCCCATCCCGATTTTTCATACTTGCTCTCTGGTCACCCTGACCTTTGCTCCCAGGGTGCGGGAGGGAAGGGAAATAAGGAAGAGTAAAACCTTGCAAGTCACAAAAACTGGACAGCCTCACAAGACACAGAATTATCCCTGAAAATTGGTGACCAATCCCAATTAGACTAGGAGCTCTCTCCACTTAAAGCACTGCAAACTGCCTCCATTGTTCTCCAGGTGGGGGAGAGAGGCACTCACAGCCAAGCCAGCAAGGTGAAAGCCATCATCATCTATGCAGAGAGCACAGGAGGCTGCCCTAAAAAGGAGGCACTGCCCACGTGAATCATTCCCGGAACAGCAGCCATTCTTCCAGCCTACAGCTTTAACTCTTGGGCTGCTGGAATCTGTTACAAGACAACACCTGTAAGAGATTCTGCTAGAAACACAAGCAAGGTCTGTTTAGCAAATCAAGAGAAGTACCCTCAGTAGAGCTTACTGAATATTTATAACAAACAACTAACTCGTGTGGTGCTTTGAGTTGACGGACCAGGTTTTCCCCTCCCTGTAAGCAGCTCATAACTAGGAGGAATAAGGACAAATATATCCTGGTGGGAGATTATGCAACAGAGGAAGAAAAAACACAGCCGTGCACGCTGGAAGCAACCAACATCACTAACACAAGAAGACTGGAGATTGCAAGATTTTAGACCAATAAATTCATCCCAGATGCTGGCACAAAAGTTAACAAATTAAGGCTAGAGGTATATAAAAAAATATAAATGTTAAGAAGGATCAAAAAAATCCTTGAGACAAACACTAATTCCGAGCAGAGAGTGATCAATTTATAGTCAGTGCAGGCAAAATAGCAAATGTCATATTTGGATTTCACTAAAGCATTCAATCATCATGTATGGTTACTGCGTAAATTAATTCAAATGATGTTGGATAGAAACAATTCCATGAAAAACTAGCTAAGAGTGAAAACCAAGGGCAACGCTAATCAGCAATGTATTGAGTTGTACTGCAGGAATCCGCATCAGGGTCCCTCTTTAATAAATGACTGAAAGGAGAGACTGAACCACGTTAATGAAATCTCCCAGGGATGGAAGTTGGGAGGAGTTACAGACGCCTATGAGGACTAAAGGGGACCTGGCAAACAAAACAATCTGGCTTGGAAAAAAAAAAAAAAAAAAAAAAAAAAAACGTCACAAGCTAAGAGCTAGTCTACACTGGCAGCTCTTTAACGTGGCTTGTGTAGTCACGGCAGAGCGCTGGGAGATAGTGCTCTAAAAAACCCACCTCCACAAGAGGCATAGCTCCCAGCACTGGTGCACTGTTGACACTGGCGCTTTACAGCGCTGAAACTTGCTGTGCGGGGGGGGGGGGGGGGGGGGTGTTTTTTCACACCCCAGGGAGAAAGTTGCAGCGCTGTAAATTGCCAGTGTAGACAAGCCCTGATACATCTTGGGGAAAACAAACACCACTCCTCAGCAGAGGGAAGCCAGTAACACCGCAGGAGACTGCTAGACTGACGGGTTTACAATGGGCTGTGGCAGCAGAAATACCTAACGCAATTCTGGGCTGCATACACAAATACATCCCATCACGAGTAGGGAGGGAACAGTCAATCTATAGCTCTGGTGGGAACATGCCCGGAACACTAGTTTTTTGGAAACAGAATCTAAAGACCAACCAGGGAGATCAGAGTGATAGATGAAAGAATTGGAAGGATTCAGAGAGCTAAGGGACTACCATGATGTGAGAACATGGAAACCGCCTACAAGGTTTTGAAAAGTGTGAGCTCCAAAAGCAGAGGATTTATTTAAGGTGGCACAAGGGGGAGTAATTAGAAGTAATGAGATAGAAATTCAGAAACGGAAAAGCAAGGCTGATGACCAGGGAAAGCTTCCTGTTAGCGAGCCCTATCAGGTTACAGAGCAGCCTCTCAAGGGAAGTTACAAAATCCATAGTGCTGAGTACATTTAAAACTAGACCGAATGTTTAGGGATCACGACCCTGCCGCAGCCTCGGGAAGGACATGGCTTCAGCTCTAGCTTCCACGAGTCAATCCGAAACTAGCAGATTCATTCAGTGCCCCCAAGGAGCTTAGCCCTCCCCTTTCTGAGCAAGGTGCTGAGCAAACACCCCAGCCAGGCTTTACCAGTAGCTGCCACCACCAATGCAGATGGAAAGTTCTGGCACAAGACTGACATATGGGAAGTTAAGTGGCAATTAAGTCAAGAGGGGCCCTGTTAAGCTCCCCTCCCCCTCCCCAATGTCATGTCCACAGACGGATTTACACTCTACTCTGCAACGAGGGGGGAAAGGAAACACGAGATGCTATTGTTAAAAATACTGGATTTGAACACTTGGCAGGGTGACAAGTTTATGTCTTGCTATCATTACTTAAAACAAGTTCGCTACTCCGAGCCCCATACCATTTATGAATGAGCGTGAACTACTTTGTGCTTCATCTGTCATCTTCAGTAACAATTCTTCTGAACCACAGGCTCGAGTTATTTTATTGGCCGGCTTGTTTAAGCTAGAGACACAAAGGGGAAGGAAAGGTTTTGCTTTCACTAGGTTATATCGTACAACTACTTGGACACAAGTGATCTCTCAGGGATATAACAGGAACAACGGTTAGCCACCTGCAGCTGTACTGCCTTGAGCTGGGATCTCTCACACCCTAAGGAGTTAGGTTAGGTCTCTACTTGAATGGAAGACCAAGGAGAATCCAGGAGCTGCGGAAAGTATTCGGGAAGATTCTGTAGGGGGGTGTTCTTCCAATTAAGAGTCACAATTAAATCAGAGGGTTGGAAGGAACCTCAGGAGGTATCTAGTCCAACCCCCTGCTCAAAGCAGGACCAATCCCCAACTAAATCATCCCAGCCAGGGTTTAAGGTCAGGCTTGACAAAGAACATCTAAGGATGGAGATTCCACCACCTCCCTAAGGAACCCATTCCAGTGCTTCACCATCCTCCTAGTGAAAAAGTTTTTCCTAATATCCAACCTAAACCTCCCCTGCTGCAACTTGAGACCGTTACTCCTTGTTCTGTCATCTGCCACCACTGAGAACAGTCTAGACCCATCCTCTTTGGAACCCCTTTTCAGGTAGTTGAAAGCAGCTATCAAATCCCCCCTCATCCTTCTCTCCGCAGACTAAACAATCCCAGTTCCCTCAGCCTCTCCTCATAAGTCACGTGCCCCAGTCCCCTAATCATTTTTGTTGCCCTTCACTGGACTCTCTCCAATTTGTCCACATCCTTTCTGTAGTGGGGGATCCAAAACTGGACACAGAACTCCAGGTGAGGCCTCACCAATGCTGAATAGAGGGGAATGATCATGTCCCTTGATCTGCTAGCAGTGCTCCTACTAATACAGCCCAAAATGCCGTTAGCCTTCTTGGCAACAAGGGCACACTGACTCAAATCCAGCTTCTCATCCACTGTAACCCCTAGGTCCTTTTCTGCAGAACTGCTGCCTAGCCACTCGTCCCTAGTCTGTAGCAGTGCATGGGATTCTTCCGTCCCAAGTGCAGGACTCTGATGAGGTTCAACAAGGACAAGTGCAGATTTCTTTTGGCCCAATCCTCTAATTTGTCTAGGTCCCCTCTGTATCCTATCCCTACCCGCCAGTGTAATCAATGCATCAGCTGAGTGACAAGGGGCAACAGGCTACTTACTGGAGTTGCTGCCTTTTGAATGAGACTAGAGAATAGTCAGTAACACATCCGCATTTGAGGCTCAGTCCTGAAAGTCTCTCCGCACACTGGCCGCAAGCCACTAAAGCACATGTGTAGTTCCACTGAAGTCAAGACTTCAGAGAAAGGTTTTGGCACTCAATTATACATGCAGAGTTCCTGCAAATCTACTAGCATGCTGGTGAGTCCATCATTATTTTAACATATGACATTTTAGGGGGCTTGTATGTTTTGTTTTGAAGAATGATCTGGAGATACTAACATGTCTCTCTCCAAGACACACAAGCAGCTAGCAGACCTCAGGCTGTGAAATGAGCCAAAGATGCTCTTAACCCTCTCCTTTGTATGGTAAACAAACCAACCTTCCTCCTGGATTGGAGAACGCCTGCAAGTGGGTTTCCATGGAAGCCACACCACATTTCATTTTCTTTTGCAAAGAAACAATCCCTCTAGAACAGTCAGTCATTCTCAAACTTTTGTACCGGTGACCCCTTTCACCTAGCAAGGCTCTGAGTGCAATCTCTCCCCCCCGCCCCTTTTATAAATTTAAAAAACACTTTTTTGGACATTTAACACCATTATAAATGCTGGAGGCAAAGTGGGGTTTGGGGGGAGGCTGACAGCTCGTGACCCCCCCATGAAATAACCTCATGACCCCGAGTGGTCCCGACCCCTAGTTTCAGAACCCCTACTCCAGAAAGCCATGAGGTTCTGAACATGGACCTATGAATATGCAAACACCGCATTTCATAAACACTGTCCTACCACATTAGCACACTTAAATCTGTAAGGGGAAATCCACTCAGAATGCTCTTGGCACAGTACTTCCCTTAGTAGTCAGCCCCCCACTCTTTGGGAGGAGACTGGGATAAGTAGTTGCGAGATACACAGCACTGACCCCTATTCAGGTGTGTCTCAGCAATGGAGATGGAAAAGAATAGCCGTCATTTTACTCACTGAATTCTGCAATAATATTCAACTTAACTGACAGGTTTTCCCCCATTTGTGCATTTGAGACAGAGAGACTGCAAATATCACAGTATTTGGGGATGATTCCTAAATGCCTTTATTCACCAAACAGCGTTCAAAACTACTATGCTAATGCAAGTTAACCTGCAGAGACTTCGGCTTCTTCCTGCCACCCCCTCTGCACTGGGTGCAACCCCTCATTCTGATTCACTGCGGCGTCGCTTCATTGAAATGCCTCCAAAACGCCTCTCTACCACACTTGTCCTCTAGAAGTGATGCCAGAGTGAATCCCTGCACTGAGCTAGCCATGTTCTCTCTCTGATAATTCCCCCCTCACCAGCCTACTGCAGGTGACCCCCCAACTGGCATTTAGGTTGTAAGCGTTTTCAGGCAGGGACCACGAAGCACCCACTGCATCTTGGGAGGCTAGGTAACAGGAACAAAACAAGATTGAGAGGAAGGGGCTTCACATCAGTAGATCTCAAAGCCCTTCACAATCTTCATGTATTTATCCTGTGATGCAAGGCAGGGCTGTTTTCCCATTGTCCAGATGGGAAGAGAGGCAGAGAGGCGCTAAGGGACTTTGTCCAAGGTGTCTCAGAACAGGCGATCTCAGGCAGAGCAGGGAACCGACTCCCAGTCTCCCAAGCCCTAGGCCAGTGCCCCAATCACACAGCCATCTTCCCTCTCTAAGGAACAGCCCATTTATTTTTACTCGGGAGGTAATGCACACTGCCTTATTACCTCCTTGGGTCGCACCATGCCCTGAACCTGCGCCCAGTGGGACAACAAGAGGTACTAACACGGCTGCTACTCTGAAACAAGAGGTACTGGTCACACTTCCGGTTTGTCAAGCCCGCTTCGCCACTACCACCACTGAGGCACCATCTTACTAGTCTGCGCTCTGCCCACCTCTTCCTTCACACCCCAGCCAGCGCCTTGCCACCCCCTTGAGGATGCCCTTCCCCTTGTTCTGTTCTATCTCAATGTGCTCAGAGTCAGGTTCCCAGCCACTCACGTCCCCATTTCAGTCCACAAATCTCCTGTTAAACAAACTGTTCATCTGCTGTAAAGGCCCAACAGACCCACCCCAAGGCAAGACACGACTGACATTCTCTCTGCATGAAACGCTCTGCAGAGTGAGCAGAGATATGTGGCTGGTTATTGCACTAGCTGAAGCGTATCCAATGGGAAATGTGGATAGGCAATTCTAACACACAAAGCTAATAAATCGATCATTGCTAGAAGTCAGGCCTCCTGTTTCATTCCTCCATGATCTAGGGTCTTTTCTCATTACATTTCCTCTCTCACAGGACTGCTCTTCAGGGTAGAAACCTCGTTTTCTTACTTCTCTGTAAAGTGCCATGCACAAATGACATTAAATAAAATGCAAAGAACAGAAACCAGTTGCTCTCTTCAGCTGACTACGTGGGCGTTTTGAGATCAGCCACTTAAAACAACTCCTCAATAGAGAACATCTAGGATCGGTCTTTGTGAACTAGCAGCATGCAGAGCCATTTTTCTACTGAAGGACACATTTCAAAGTTATCCCAAACCTGAGCAGAAATGAACTGTAAGGGCAGTTTCCAGGAGACTACTTTGGGGCATTTCAGCTCAGAGGGAAAAAGTTAAAAAAAAAAAAAAATCACTCAGTGCTGGAAGTGTTTATAACAGCGGCTTACAGCTTTGCTAAACTACACTGCAGAGCTCAAAGACCTGTGCTTGCTAAGGCCTAGATCTTAGTGATGAAAGACTGGTGGTCTATGGCTGGAGCAGCTGGGTAACTGACTAAAAAGGAGAGTAGAGCCGGTTCCTCCTCTCACTGTCCCGCCTTTTACGAGCAATGCACCAATTAGAGACCTTGAAACAAGCGCAGCGAATACCTTGATTGGTCACGGTTCCTCTAGCACGGAGTCACGGGCTCACTACCAGAAACAGCCTGAGAGTCAGGGGCTTCTCCGAGGCCCAGAACATCGAGAACTGGGCTGGAAGTTTTACACCAGGCTCTCATGAGGTTTCCAGGACCCTTTGTTTCCGGTCAGTGCTTCCACCCAATGGCGTGTTTGGCTGCTTCAGGAGCTGGCTATAACTAGGAACTGCAGAGGCGGCTGCAAAAACTCAGAAAAACCTTCAGTACAAGAGGTGGGGAGACAGTTTTAGGTGGAGCTAAAGGCTGATATTTATTAAATTTAAACCTCATCTCCCAGGCCTAATTTGAACAGGCCCAGAAGAGAAACAAGTCTGGCCAATGAGATAAGGCCAGAGAAACACAACCCAGGAGCAAAATTCTCAGAACCTGCACTGGAGAGATTTTAAATTGGGATCCCTTTTTATTCTCCCTCTGGTGACTGTACTCAGCACTTCAGGAAATCGAGCCGGATTCATTTTTAGTGTTTTAAACTTCATGTCAATTATTCAGCGCCTCCTCTGAGCTTTGACATAATTCTTTTTATTGGTCTTTATATAAAAGCTGGTGGCCTCATTACAGCAAAGTCCTTATCAATTAGGATTGCCTGACCTATAACTAAAATTATTTCTCCTTATGGGAATATCAAAGTGAGGCTTCAATTACAAAACCTTTATGAAAACTACAAGCTATTTGACCCAATGGCATTTCAAGTGTTCAGAAAGGAGAAGAGTATGCGTATGTACCTGAAGGCACTAGATACCTGGCCCAGGAGTTCAACTCCAATCACGTATCAGTGTAACTTAACCTACCCTTTACATAAGGCTGCTGCTGCCTGTGTCCCGTCCCCTCCCGTCCCCCCACACAGAGCGACCGGAATAACCTAAGTACGAATCCGAAGAAGTGAGGTTTTTACCCACGAAAGCTTATGCCCAAATAAATCTATTAGTCTTTAAGGTGCCACCAGACTCCTTGTTGTTTTTGTAGATACAGACTAACACGGCTACCCCCTGATACTAAGTACGAATGAAAACTTTGCAACATTAGCAAGTCCCCTGGCTGGAAGAAGTCTGTTGTACTCCTATACTGTTCTTGCCAATGCAATATAAAGAGGATGGGTGAAGTCTCTAAGAATGGGCAAGTGTCACAGTTCCAGGATGAGTTGTACCTTTGACCCCTTAGCCAGTCTCTCTGTGGGCACCCTTCCAAGAGGCAGGCCCGGCACCTGCACTTCTCTCAGAGTGAAAACCTGCCGTTCACCCCACTTTTAGACTGGGTCTCCAGGTTACAGCACCCTTGTTTCCTCAGCAGGTCCAACTGGGTTTCTTCTAGGAGCTGCAGACAGTAGTAAATGCAGCGACATTGAGTAACTTGTTCAAAACAAGTATTTATTTATCCATAGGAACACAGCAGTCAGAGAAGAGGGTTAAAATAATGAAAGGCATTTTATTATATATTTTTAAACTTAGCCTTTCCTGCAAGACTTAAGTGGGTTGACTTACCCCTGGTATCCCCACTGTCCTGAGGACTGGGTTACAGTCAGTTTCTCAGCAGACACTACCTACCCCTCAGCTTCAGGGCTGAGATTTAAACCGTTATCAAGTTCTTTGTTCAAGGATCCCCCCCCACCCCATTCTTAGATTCTCCACTCCCCCAGTTATCAGCCCACCTGCTGAGACCTTCAAAGGTTTTGATACCTGTATTGTTTAAGTCTGAGCTTCAATTTCAAACCCATTAGGACGGTATGATTGTTGGTTGCTTTATAGGAAAGAGGTCAGAATATTTAGCACAACTACAAAAAGAGCTTTCGAAATAAATTCTTTGATTCCTGCTTTTCTGCTGTTGCAAATCACACAAAAGCCTACCTGGCTGAACCAACATTGGGGGTGGGGGTGGGAAATCAACTTAGGGCAGTGGTCCCCACATTTTTTCTGTCATGCTCCCCCCCCCCCCGTCATGGAATCCATCTGCAGCCTGAGGCTGGGGTGCTGGGAGCAGAGGCCAGAGCAGGGCTGGATGGCACTTCCTCCCCACCCTCCATAGAGCATGACCCCTGCACCGCCATGCCCCCCTGAACATTTCTGTGTCCTCCTGGGGGGTGCTCCCCACAGTTTGGGGAGCACTGATTTAGGGGGAGCATTGATATTCAGCAAGTCAATAAAAGTGATCCCAGAAACGGATAGTGTTTTCAGACTCAACTGTACTAGACTCAGATTTAAGATTTGTTACCCAAAGCGACTGTGCTTCAAAACAAAGAGACAGACAGATATTGAGCAATCAGCTAACGCAACGTATTAAATAGCGATAATAACCAGGACAGAAGATCATCAATACACAAGTCAACAACTAGCCACACTAGGAGTTGCTTGTAGGCGCCAACACCATAACGTGCAAGCAGAGCTTTTTCCATTGAAAATCATATGATGCTTCCGCCACTTAGCTACATTAATCTTCAGAGTCCCTCCCTCACCCACTAAACACTCTAGTGAAGGAAGCAAGCATGCCAGGAGAGCTCACACTTCAGCTGGAACATTCAGACAGGCAGGTGATCGCTCAGGCAAGGATTAGCTCGGTCCTGGCACCCAAGCTGTTCAGAGAGAAGGGGCTTTACCAGCTCTGCTTTGGGCTCATTTGGAAGTGAACACTGACACGTCCACTTTAGTGGAGTCCTGCGAGCAAGCCTGTCTGTGTCTGCTTGATCAAGCCTCACCTCAAATCCCTATTCTTCCCAGAGATAGACAACGTACAACTTCCCACATCCAAGATAAACAGCAAAACGAAGTCTGAACGCCTGATCCGGATTAGGCGCTGATCTTTCCCTTTGTGAAAAGGAGAATAAAAGCAGGAGTTCGCCAGAAGAATCACAGGTGATACTTGTTTGGCCTCAATTCCATTGGCAATCTGACACAGCGGGCAACTCTTAAGCCATGGCCCTTTCAAAGATTAGATTCATCATGGCCTTGCTCTGCCACACGGTATGCCAGAAACCAAACAGCTTCAGGAGTCTTATTTGTCTAGTCCTGGACACATCCTAGTTAGACGTGGAAAGGATGTGCTGGAGGGTCTTGGAAGGCTGAGATAGTGGGGGTGGGGGTGGAGGGAATGGAACGGGAAGAAGTCAAACACATTTTGAGCCTATTCACAGAGCAGCCACTAGTCCTATCCTCCTGGGGCACGGACTTAAGCTTCAGTTTAATTTCAGGACAAAATGACAAAAACGGCTGTAATTCAGCAAACCAAGAAATGGCACAGAAGAGCAATTACACTTCCTGCAGTTCTAAATATGAGAACAGAGAACACTGCATAGGTTCTGAATCCTGGCTGCTTAACAGTCACTTGTGTTTAAGTGATACGATAACTTAAATCTAGGAGTCCTCAAGTGGTTTTTTTTATGGAATAGAATGACTTTTCTGTAACTGCCAGGATATTTTTGCCAACAGCAACTTCTCTCACTACAAAACAAACTCATCTGCAACACAGGTGCCTTCAGACACTGGTTCAGTGAAGCATGGCTCCACTTTACTAGAGTCTCTAGAAGTGCATCCTCCTTAAAGCCCCAAGTTGGTTGGTTTTAGAAGACAACAACCACACAGACAGTGCTAAGCAGGGTATAAAACACCCCAAAAACTCAAAAGTTGGCAGCATCTGAGCCAAATGCCAATTCCTCTGCCAAGAAGCAAGTGGTTCTCTAGTTGAAATAAGCAGAGTTGTCAGAGATCAGATATTTGTGGAACAAGACTGGATGTCTGTGTGACATCAGTAGCTGTTCAGCAGAGAATTCAGAGCTGCCAGTAAAGCTGGGATTCTTCACTTCCAATGCTGGCAAGTTTTTCCATCCTCCGTACCCCAGGCAAGAGGTTTCCTCCTCAAACCAGCTGCTCTTTAGATACAGGAAGTCAGTCGAGATCAGCTGAAGAGGAAAAAGAAAAAACAGACGATGGTGGAGCTCCAGTCCTGAGCATGGCAAGCCCTTGTGCTAAGCCAACACAAGAAACAAGAGTGGAAGAGTTCTGGGTGGGGACAAGGCCCAGACCCAGGATGACTACACCTGGCATGCAGCCCGCATGAAACTGCTGTAGGGCTGTGTTACATGGTTCCACTCCACATACTAAATCAAAAGCTATGCCACTTCCTATTGCCAAGCCACATCCTCACACCAGACCTCTGCTATCCTAGGAACGAGACATTTCCATTCCTCCACACGCGATTCTCCACAGGGTGCTGTACGTTGTTCTTCTCCCAGGGCTCGCTGGATTTAAACATTTATCCCAAGTTTTCCAGTGAGCATTTATGGCAAGAGTCCACTTGAGCCTATGGCAGTTTGGGCATCCTGGGCCAGCAAAGGGGCTTAGCCGTTTTGCTAACGCTGCCCAAAAATCATGCTTTCAAATCCACCGTAAAGAAAAGGGGGAAATAGTTTTAAGAGTGGCCCAAAAGGGTTTGCTTTTTTTTGCTTTTTTCTTTTGAGGACATGAAGCCCCAACACACTGAGCAGCACAGCACAGAGATGAATCAGCAGCACTTGGTCAAATTCAGCAATGCCAACTTTTTATTTTAATCCAGAAAAACCCAGCAATCCAGCAGTTTTCACAGCTCTTTTTAAGCTTAAAAACCATTGTAAGGTTTTTCCAAAGAGATAAGCTCTTCCTAAACTCCTACTGTAGAAAGATTAAGTGCTTGAAAGATTGATCCGGTTTCTTTCCCTTTACCCAAAACAAGTCACGCTAATAGAACTAACCCACATCTCTGCTACTGTGTGTCAAGAACATCAAAGGCTCAGTTAACGGAGCGTCTGAATAGTCACCCTCTCTCTCGTATGGCGGAGAGGTGCAGATGGAGGAGGAGAAGGGGAGAATTCATTTTAGCTAACTTGGAGGTGTACATCATAGGTGGGGGAATCCCTGCAAGAATAAGGACAATGCAGTCTCTAGGTGCTTAGATGACTCAGAGGAGATAAAGGAGCAGTGGCAGGATTTTAGTTCTCTTTGTCCATACAGGCAACATTCGTGAGCAAGCGATAGCTAATTGCCAATCTTGGTGCCTTGGGTTTTCCTGCATCTAAAGATATCCTTGCCCACTGGTCTACCATTCCTTCTCTTTCAGCTGGCAATTAAGAGAAATATGTTGCAAGGAAGCAGATATTCAGAAGTGATTTAAAAATCTTTAAATTAAGAGTTCATGTACTCATCAAGTCTTCAAGCAAGATAAACTAGTAAACAGGACTTCTCTGCATGTTTTATTATACCAATACACTTTAGATTGTTTAAGAAGCTAATTTTAAAAGCCAATCTCAGGTGGATACAAGAATGTGTGCTAGAACTCAGGGTGCTGGGGGTGTGGCAGCACCCCGGGCTTCAAGTGGTTTCCAACAGCAGGGTTCACAGTTTTGTTAAATGGCTCTCAGCAGCCCCACTATCTAAACGCCACTGGATAAATGATGCCTTAGGACAGATTAGTAAAAATTCAATATGCAGCATTTTAAACAAGCACAAGAATTATTTCTGGAAGCTTGAGATAAGAATGCTGATAAACACTTCCAGTTTTTCCCTTCAGTGATCTTTCTGCTCCACGCTGCTAACAGAATAACTCCCTCACCGAGTTTTAGTACAATTACGAAGTGTAGTCTCCCCTATATAACCTTCATTCTAATTAGCTGGTGAGTACTTCACATCTGCTTTTCAGTACAGAGAACTTCAATAAACCCAGGCTGAGGAGTTGTTACCTATGTTTAGGTCAGCTTAGATAAAAAGAACATTTAGGAAGTATGATCTCATTCAAATAACCTTTGGGTAACACTGATCCCAGGGGCAACACGGCTGCTGAAAGTTTTGCATTTGAGACAGGAGCTAGCAAGTCATCTGGCCGGTGGGTTAATTTTGCCTAACAGGAATGTGCCATTGACGCTGTATTTACTTCATAGCTGTGGCTAGAACTAACCGAGAGAGACAAGCAGAAAGAGCATTTTAAGCCAGAAGGTGTTTACAGATCCATGGATTAATTGCTTGCTTAAACTTGCACTGCTCCCAGATGTGTTGCAGGTGAGGCTTGAATCGGAGGTCAGTGACTTCCACAAGAAATGAACTCATGCTATGAATACAGTCATTAACCCCCTGAGCAACCCACCCCCTCAATACACTTTGTGCCACAATCCAGGTTCGATGTCCATTGCTGTCAATAGAAGGTGCAATAAAAGCCTCACCGCACAAGTCTCAGAGTCTGGGTCGATTGACTCGGGCTCGCGGGGCTCAGGCTGTGGGACTAAAAATTGCAGCATAGATGTTTGGGCTGGAGATGGAGCCTTGACTGAAACCCTGTGAGGAGGGTGGGTCTCAGAGCCCAGGCTCCAGCCCAAGTATCTACCCTGCACTGTTTAGCCTATCCCTCCCCCAGCCCAAACCGGAGTCAACTGACCTGGGCCAGCCATGGGCATGCTGCAGGTCTTTTACTGCAATGTAGGACGTACCCAGGAGAGTAATTCCTGATGCTCTGCATATGTCAGCAATGCCTTCTCAGAACTCTTTGTGGGATACATTGAAATGAAATAATATCCCCCATTTATCCCTGCCTGGAAATCCTGAAGCTTTAGCCTTTTAAAATGTGCATATTTAAAAAAAAAAAACCCACACTCCTCCCCCCAAGACACAAACTGCTGTGCACTGCTGCTCTTGAGAGACAAGTGAGAGTCTCTCTGCCTAGGGACTCAAATGCAGCAGTCTCAGGAGGGTGCAATCAAAATCTGATTAGAAAACGGTATGCAGTTTTCAAGTATGCTTGAATCAAAAGTCACTATTTAGGTAAGTTTTTTGCTGTCTAACGAAAAAACGCCTCCAGCATGTACAAGCTGTCGTACCAAGGGAGTGGAGGGGGAGAAATGGATAGGAATTTAAAGCCAGGAGGCTACAGAAATTATTTCAGCAGAATGCGATCCAGAAGGAGATGTGTCCGACATTGGAAATTCACTAGGATGAAAATTTTATTTCTTGGGTCTTTCACTGATAAGAGAAGAGTCAATCTCAGTCAATTCAAGGAGACAGAATTAATTAATGCACTGGCTGAATGGTTAAGGTGCTGGACTAAAAGGCTACTTCCAATTCACCCTGCTGCAGAATGGGTATCCGATCCCATCAGGTTAGAGCAGTCAAAGGCGGTTGGACGGGATGCTGGGCAAAGGATTCCATCGTTTGCCGCTGGCTGCGAAACTGACTTGGGTCTGCCCAATGAGCCCAATTGACTTCTGACTCTTATACAATGCTTTTCATCAGAAGATCTCAAAGCACTTTGCAAAACTGAACATCATTCGCCAGTTTAGAGAGAGCAGAGAAAGGTGAAGTGATTTGCCCAGGATCTAATGGCCAACTGAAGAGCCAGGTCTCCCAATTTCCAGTCCCATGTTCTATCTTCTGGACCATGCTGCCTCCTTCTCTCCCTAAGGGTGCTCAGCTCATGTGAGATAGGAAAACAGGGAGCCATTAGCGAAGGGGCTTCCGCGTTTGGGCTGCCACTGGGAAGTGGTGCGTGAAGGGCAAAATAACATCCTATCTAGGGTAAGAATAGTAAGAGGCCAATATGGTTCCAGCAGGGGTTCTTTAAATGACCTGAATAATCAAAAAGGAATCCTATAAGTGGAAACATGGACCAATTGCTAAGGAGGAGTACAAAAGAACAGCACAAGCATATAGGGATAAAACCAGAAAGGCTAAGGTACAAGAGGAGTTACACCTAGCAAGGCTCACAAAATGCAATATGAAGAGGGTCTACAAATACGTTAGGAACAAGAGAAAGCCAAAGGGGATTGTTGGTCCTCTACCTAGCGAGGAAGAACAGCTACACATGGATGACATCAAGGAGAAGTACGAAGTATTTAATGCCTGATTTGCTTCAGAGTTAATTGTGACCAGATATTCAGCAGAAGTATTATTAACAACAAGAGGGGAGGAACACAAGCCAAAATAGGGAAAGAACAGGTGAAAGATGCATTCAAGTTGGCAGGGCTGGATGAAATCCACCCTACAGTACTTAAGGAACTAGCTGAAGCGATCATGAAACCATTAGCAACCATCTTTGAGAACTCTTGGAGGAGGAGTGAGGTCCCCGAGTACAGGAGAAGGGCAAACACAGTATTTATCTTTAGAAAGGGGAACAAAGAGGATCTGGGGGAATTACAGATCCGTCAGCCTAACTGCCATACCTGGAAAGATACTGGAACAAAATTATTAAACAATCAATTTGTGAACCCCTAGAGAATAATAGGATTAGAAGGAGTAGCCAACATGGAGCTGTCAAGAATAAAACATGCCAAACCAACCTAATTTTCTTCTTTGATTGGGTTACTGACCTAGCCGGAGTGGAAGGGGGGGGGGTGTTGGGAGAAGAGAAGCGGTAGACATGATATACCTTGATTTTAGTAAGGCTTCTGACACAGTCCCACATGAGACACTAATAAGCAAGCTAGGGAAATGTGTAACTGAAATTACTATAAAGGTGGGTGCACTCTGGTTAACAGACCAACCTCAAAGAGCAGTTATCAATGGTTCGCTGTCCAACTAGGAGGCCATATTGTTCAATATTTTCATTAATGACTTGGATAATGGAGTGGAGCATATGCTTATAAAATTTGTGGATGACACAAAGCTGGGAGGGGTTGCAAGTACCTTGGGAGGACAGGATTAGCATTCAAAACAACCTTGACAAATTGGAGAACTGATCTGAAATTAACAAGATGAAATTCAATAAAGTACAAAGTACTACACTTAAGAAAAAAAAAAAAAATCAAATGCACAACTACAAAATGGGGAATAACCAGCTAGGTGACTGTACTGCAAAAAGAATCTGGGAGTTATAGTGGATCACAAATTGAATAGGAGTCACCAATGTGATGGAGTTGTGAAAAAGGCTAATATTCTGGGGTGCATTAACCAGAGGGTCGTTTGTAAGACACAAGAGGTAACTGTCCTGCTGTACTCAGCACTGGGAGGCCTCAGCTGGAGTACTGTGTCCAGTTCAGGGTACCACGCTTCAAGAAAGATGGACAAATTGGAGAGTGTTCAGAGGAGAGCAACAAAAGTGAAAAAAGGTTTAGAAAACCGGATCTATGAGGCCAAGTTACAAAAATGGGCATCTTTAGTCTTGAGAAAAGATGACTGGGGGGCGGCGGGGGAGATATTTGATAACAGTCTTCATAGATGTCCTTGTCCACTGAAGGCAGGACATTGCTTAATCTGCAGCAAGGGAGATTTAGGTTAAATATTAGGAAAAACTTTCTAACCATAAAGAAAGCTAAGCTCCACAAGAGGCTTTCAAGGGAGGTTGTGGAATCCCCATCACTTTAAGAACAAGTTGGACAAACACTTGTCAGGTATGGTCTAGGTATACCATACTTGGTATACAGGCAGCTGGACTAGACGACTGCTCGAGGTCCCTTCCAGCCCCACATTTCTATGATCCTATGAACTTAGCAACCAATGGAGTACTCAGTAAGGCCCATTTCAGTCCGTATCACTGAGGGTATCGACAGCAGACTACCAGCCAAGAGTCCTACCTGCAGCTCCTTGTCCGAGTACTTCTGAGGGTTTTTGCTCCCTTGGCTCTTCTTCCGAAGTTTTTTCAGCTCTGCCTGGCACTTCTCTAGCGCGTCCCCTTTGCTCCTTTGCTCAGTCTGGTATTTCTTCAACGCAGCCTGAATATAAAACAGGGGGAAGCTCTGAACAGCTGAAACAATGGCTCAGCAGAGCAGCTGAGGTTTTCTGCTCCTAATGAGCACGGTTTACATTCTCCTTGTAGCTAAGGCCTCCACAACCTCGTTCCTGAGGCAAGAGGCATGTTTTAGAACACTCGCATGTTTAAAAGGCAACCGTGCAGCCATCCTCCTCTGGGAGACGAGGGAACACCAGATTCCCAGTGACCCAGAAAGCAGAAATATCAGCACGTTGGTGATTTCACGGTGGACTACCAAATTAAGAAAAAAAAGGATCGCTCTCCTCTTTAAAAACAGCAGTCACTAGCAGCAATGAGAGTTAGACTGCATGCTCCTTAGAGCCGGGAGCGCAGGATGACTGGAAAGCACCTAGCATATTCTGGACACTACCACAATGCAAATAAATAGTCATTCATAATTAGTATCAGTTCATGCACATTATACAGAAAAGGTTAAGTGCAGCCATCACAGGGTTGAGATGGTTGGAGCCCACAGGTTTTAGAGCACTAGAGTATTTTTTGCTAAAAATCTGCAACATGGTGAGAGGCTGGTCTTCAACTCCCGCAACTGTATTCAGGATTACATGAAGGTAATCGGATCCCAAACAAGCAGAGTCAAGGTGGAACACTTGCACCCTCATACTGACTAGGAGAAGCTTGGAATGCTGGTGGAGAAGGCAGCGGCAAAGAGAAAGTCAAAAGAAGAGCTGGGAACATGCTCGTATTGTTTAATATATTAAACTAAGAGTTCTGATTTACTTACACTTAGATACCTGGAATCCAGTTCTACTTTCTGCTCCAGTTGCGTCAGTAGCTCGTTGTGAAAAGACTTCAGCTTGAAGACAAAAAAAGTACATACTCTAGCAAACACTGACCTGGCCTTGAATCCAAATACAAAGAGAGCATGAGTGTGCGATGCAGAGGACAGTTTCGTGAGGAAGAGACGAGGGGCTATCTGCAAAGTAGGATGTATGCAGGCAACAGAAAGCTGATGGAGAGCAGTGGATGAAACAAGACAGAGTGTGAAGACAGACAGATAGTGGATACACCACAGAAAGAGGCATATTAACATTAGGGCAGCCAATTGGATATGGAAAAACAGATGTATAACTGGCTACATAAAGGAAGACAGGCTGATGGTCAGAGAAACAGATGGAAGCCCATATGGCGAAAGACCCAATAGGAGAGGCTGGACATCAGCAGGATAACAATCAAGTTTTAGATAAAGTCAGTCTATGTGGATAGGAAACTGAAGCCCATTTTGTTCCCTGGTCACAGCACTGGAGGACTTTGAAGCTAACTGGCTCTGCGTGAAGTAGATTTGTTGAATAGCTGGCTCTTTTGTCCAGACAATACCATTTGCACAAGTGCTCTCTAGACATCCTAGTGTTTTTTTTGATCCTCCCTGTACAATTTATTCTTTTATTCAGTCAGGGTTTGCTAAGTGAGGTTTCTACTCCTAGCTAAATGCTTGGCAATTATTTCATGCATCCCCCTCTGTGCAGTACTGTGGTTGCATTTCCACACTGAAATGCAGCTAAAGGCCAACAAATTGCTGAGACAACTGCTGGTCCAAAAGCTTCCTGCTGTTCCCCCTATGTATTTGGCCCATCCAGACTCCTCTAGAGAACATGTCTGCAAGCTGTACAGTACTTACCATCTCTTCCAACTGATTTTGAATCTGCCTGTGAACTTCTGCCATCTGGAAGAGAACATCCCCTAGAAAGACAAGAGACAGAAGGAGAGGGTTTTAAAGATACTCAGCTCTCTGTAGACATCATGCACACCGATGCAGCTGGGAAGGATGGGGGCATTCGTATCAACAAGATTGAAGGAATGAGAGATCAGACTAAGTGCTTTGCAGTTTGAGTTTACAGAATAAGCTCAGTGCTCTTGGGCATTCACGGAGCGTGTTTACATCAGATGCTCATTTAAGTCTCAAGCATGCAGATGTTTAGCTAGGAGGTTTGGAAACCTACATGCTGCCTCCTCTGATTATGCAACGCAATAAAAGGAGGGGGGGGAAAGGAAGCAGCAGCAGCATGAGCAGAGCACCCTGGAACCCTGCATAAATGCGAACTGCCCATACCGGAAGAGTCTCCCCACACTGGAAGCATAGTTCTGCTTGCTACAACCAGCACTATGAGCACAAGCACACTAGTGCAATCCCATTCTGGAGTCAGCACCGAACCTGTTCCCCAGCATGGCACTAGAGGGTGCTGTGAAGCTGAAGGTTCTAGCTTTTGGACAAGTCATGATACAGAGATCCCCGGTCATTAAGGATCCCCTCGACACTTACTCCAGGTGTATGGTCATTAGCCCTGGTGTCCTGGCCAAAGTTCAGACTGGACAATTCTATTCCGCATCCCTTTCCCCCCCAGTGTAGTTCAAGAGGGAAGCTCTTCCTCACTTTCAAAGACTGGAACATACAGTAGGGGTGACAGAATGGCTGCTGCACTCTCCCCCGACAGAGAATGCATTGCAGTGGGGAGTAACCCACTCCCTTCTGTCTATAGCCAGGCACGGTTTTTCTGAAGTACTTGAAGATCCCTCAGGATAAGAGGCAATATGCCAGCCCCCCGTGGACGCGTTAGCGACAGAATAAAAGGAACACCTGCGAGAGCCAGTCTCTACTATAAAAAAAATATGGAACAGATGTAATTTGAGGAGAGGAGTTTCTTCAGTCCTAGAAGCAGATGAGGTCTGGTCAGAGGAACATACCACATGGGAACGAAAATACCACTTCACAGAAATCCAGCAGCATCAAGGGCAGCAAGTAAGAGCCTACGTAATGGGCCTGGAGAGGCTGCTCAAAGCCCCATGATGCAAAGGTGGCACAGCTACCGTCAAGGAAAAACTTTGAGAAAAAAAAAAAAACCACCCAAGTGCAGGAACAGTAGCCATAGTTACAGCAACTAATCCCAGCTCAGCCCTGCGTTTCTCACAGCAAGCACAGCCATTTTGAACCGGAGGAGCGATGCAGTTAGGAACTATTTTACTCTAATTCCTCTCCGCTCTCACCCCTCTCCAGCCCCTTCCTGCTCCAGAGGGCAGGACGGCCACTCTGGGCTCTCCCACCGCTTGGCAGTGGCAGCTCCGTGGGGACTCACCTGAATGCAGGTGAATGGAGTCTCTCCTCTGACAGGAGTTCTCTGCGCTTCCAGCCTCTTGTATTTTACAGGGCAAGTGTCAGGGTCCCACTGAACTCGCCCTGGCCACAGCGCTACCCAAGACAACAGGCTACTGACACTCAGGGCTGCCAAATGGCTCTTTCCGGATTATAACCCCCCTCCCAATACACGGTGCTGGGAATCGCACATGGCAACAACGGATGTTCCAAATAACCCCGCAGGCCGATGGAGTCTCTTTTACGCAGCATTGGTTAATTCTGCTCTGCTCAGCACCTCGCAGCCAGGCTACAAGCGTCTGTCTATTAAAGGGAACGTAACAAAAACAGAGTCCTCACTAAAGATCATTCCCTGCAGAGCAGCTCTGAGCTCCCGGTGCAGTGACTGGCAGCACACGCCCTGCCTTATACAGGACCAACCTCAGACAGCTCCATAATGCCAAAGAAGCGACATCAGAGTGGGAAAAGCAGGCACAATCTCATTTCACAGGCAACACACAGGTGCCCAAATTAAACAGGCTAAAAAAAGGGGCTAAGAACCACATAAGTGTTTAAGACAGGGGTCTGACAAACCCACAACAGGCTGCAATTATGGAATTAAGGCTACCACTCTGGCCAGCCATTGGACTGGGTCTAGGCTTGACAGGGGCGGAGACCCATGCATTTTGCGTATTGTACCATGGTGTGCAGCAACAAGAACTGGGGTGGGGGAGGGAGGCCTGGCTTTTGTGGGCTGAATTTATTTGCACTTCCTCTCAAAGAATGTTCCCAACATTAAAAAATTAACACCACTGAGATCCAATCCCTTATGATGTTGTTATTATCATCATCATCATCATGATGGTGGGTAACAATCTTATCTACTTACGGCTTGATTGGGTAGGATTATTTATAACTGCATCTTTGGGAGTTGGCAAAGCACGCATCCAATGCTGATGCGCTGACAGGCATTAAGCAAAGCCGCAGGGACAGCTGAACTGGATTGGGGGAGTGGGTGGGAGAGGAAGCCCAGTTTGGATTCCCCCATTTGAAACTTCACAGGACTCTGGCGTTTTGGGGAAAGCAAGCTTGTCTACAACCTGGTTCTGAGTCATCTCAGCCCATGCTCTTCTCCACAGGTAGAGGTAAGGATCAGAACCTAGAGAACACACACGTGGGCTGTTCTAGCCAACGAGCCAGCAGAGCCTCACCACAAGGCACCTTGCAGAGCAGTGTAAAAGTTCAATAAGAAGCTAAGCAACCTTTAATGCTCTCACGGTCAGCTGTTACCATCAGCAATCTCTGCAATGAATAGTTTCATGCATGAAAGGGAAGGTCTGGGCAAAAGGTTAACACTACAAAATCTACAGGAAATTGCTCTCCGGTTGAGAGGTGAAAGTTAAATGGTTCTCTCTATAGGGAGGACAAGAAAAATGATGCAATGTTATAACTCAGCTGTGATTTCTTCCACTGACAATGCATGAATATGTGTATTTTTATCTTCAAAGCACTCTGCTAACACTAATCCTCACACCACCACCTCCATTTCACAGGGAGCCAGGCAGGTTAGGCAATGTCTCCAACATCACAGGAGGAAGAGTTCACGTCAGACTCATGAGAGGAACTTGGGACTGTCTGGCTTACACCACGCCTTTCGCTGCATTGTGCGAGGGCTGATGTTCTCAAAGAGAGTGTACAAATGTTCAGTCAAGCACCAACCTTTTAGAGAACCAGTGAGAACCGTCTCTGCTCCAAGAAGTTTGCAGTCTAATTCAGAAAGATGAAAGGGCCCATCCCAAGCACTAGAGGGAGAGGTAACACCACCACCACCCCCACCCCCTTGGACCTCTCAAGACACATACTTTAAACCCAATCCTAGAGACTTCTCCTGGCAAAGATTTTAAATCTTGGTTTACAGTTTCCTTTCCACATCAAACTCTTTGCCCCTTGCTAGACCAATGCCCTCGGAGTACTGGCGAAAAGTCAGGACACGTGGCACAAAGGAGTAGCTCTCCTCACCCAACAGCAGCAGCATCACAGACCCGGGCAACATGCTAGACATTTATTCTACCAGAACGCGAGCCATTCCCAGCAGCTCCCCAATCCAGGCTTCCTCCAGCATGGCCACAGGGATACTAGCAGCAGATAAAATGCACTTCTAAACCTCAACTAGCCTCTCTGGGACTGTAGGATGTCTTGGCGCGCTCTGAGTGCTCACCTTGAGCTATACAAGTCTATAAAAGCCACAACCCAAGTCATTTTATCTTAAAGCTACTGCTAAGATAAACAGGGCCCGGCAGCAAGGAAGGGGTTAAAAATCCATGAATAAAACCGCAAGGAAATTCAAATTTAAGCATTTTAAATGGTCTATGACATGGATTAGAATCTGCAACATCATACTAATCCAGGACATGACAGCACATCTTCCGCTGCTGAGAGTTTGGTGGATTTATGGGTTATACCCTGCTAGCATCCAAAGGCCCCGATCCAGATGCGTGCCCTGTTGCGCAGGGCTTTGCGTAAAGGGATGAGTTACTCCCAGGATCACTGGAATGACAAATGTGCAAAGGTCACTCCCACGTCCAGGGTTTCTGCACCACATAAAACGATGTTCGTAATGGAAACGCCAACGCAACCGTCACCTTGCAGTGAACTCGCGAGTGAGGAAAGCACGTGGGTTACACAATTACTTACGCACGTTAATTAACTCTCACAACCCCCCTCTTGATGGGGGAAAAGCAGCCAGTGGCCAAGATTTGCCTGGGGCCACATGGCAGCAATGGGAGTTGAACTCTGTGGCTCTTGGTCACATGCTCCGAACACACCTCTCTAAGTCCAGCCCGGAGTCAGCTAGTGGCAATGTCATGGTTGCAAAGAATGTAAACAATGATTGGATACACAAAGCAAACCGGAATTGCTATTTCAGTCTACATCTGACTCACACGACCATTTTCAGAGAACTATAGGCACCATTGTGAGTCCACTGGGCTCTAAACCCACCACACCCAAGGAGAAACCTCTAAACAGGTTGTTTCACATGGCTTTCTGGGGCTGCTATCAGCCACAGTTTGCATGCTAATCTCACAGAGGGTGGAACAATAAGCACAGGGCTGCGCCTCCCTTTGTGCAGAGAAGTTTCACCTTGAGGTTTTCCAGGCCTAGGGATGGTGTCCACCACCATTTCCCCTCCCCCCCACCCCGGGCACAGACCCATTATGCATTTCAATCAAGCTGTGAAGTGCATCAGACCACGGAGTAACTCCAGTCAGACAGAGAATCTCCAGCCAGGCTGCCACTTGTTCTAAAATCCATGAACTGATCCAACCTGCCTTGTGATGGGAGTGAGAAGCCGTGCTGGAGCTGGGGAAGCAACCAAACATGTTCAAAAGGGCCGAAGGGCTCAAGACAGTTTGCCATTAACTCACTAGAGTTGCAAGATTCCTGCCAATAGAAGTCTGATCTCCTCTACCACTGGGGCTAAGTGTTGGCTCCTGCCCCAGAGTTCTCATGCCAAACCAACAGCAGTCAGCCTGACCGGGGGTGCCACCCCAGAGAGAGGGGGAAGGGCCAAGAAGTGAAAAGCCAACCCTGCAGTGCAGTCAAAGTAGCGAAGGCCTTGCCTTCACTGCTAGAGAAGGGTTTTTTTAACCTTAGCGTAACTCAGGCATGTGAGTTATCCAGAGGAAAAAACAGTGCGGAGGCGGCACTTCGGTTTTACCCTGAGGAGCAGTTACCAAGGGCAACCTCTGGAGGAGATTTAGGACAACTTACCTCGCAGTAAAACTCAAGTGCCTGGTCTTCGCACCTCAAGATAGCTCACAGGCATTAGTTACCCTTAGATAAACAAAACAATCCACCACCACCACCTCCTTCTTTAGCAGCAAAGATAAGGCCAAAGAGGGACACAATTACCCCTTCGCCCCCACCCACTCGCCAGACTCATTTAGCATTGACATTACCAGAGTACTGAACTGACCGTGAACCTCTCGACATTCAGAGGAAAATGCAAGAACCACTTTAACCAGGCTTCCTACATAGGGTGACCAGATGTCCCGATATTAGGGGTTGTGTCTTATATATGCAACTACACCACTCCACCCCGGGGGGGGGGGGGGGGGAGGAGAAAGTGTCCCAATTTTCACACTTGCTATCTGGGTCACCCTATTCCCACAACAAAACCATATTAAAAAAAATAAAGCAGCGAAGTCTAGCGCTTGCTGACAGCGGGGAAGCCTGAACATATCACAACATTCACATGTTGAGTACCCCTCAAATGCTGAGACCATGCTGGAGGACCCCCATACATACAAATTGTCCTCTGTAGTGTAGAATACACAAAGATAAAAACAGCAGCTGACAGAGCTTACAGACTAAAAATAAGACAGGATACACTGAACAAAAACAAAAAACCCAAAACAAAAACAAAACAAACAAGTGTTCTCACTTCTGGATTTATCCCCCGATTATAAACTCACTTTTTGGAAACATCACAAAGCAATTCTAAACGCAGGAGAAGAGAGATAGCTACAAGTATGCTATACAGAGTAGGTACCTCCTGACCAAAGTGGAACACTAACAATGCTGATGAAACAACCCTTCTCTGTTCTAGTACACCCAGGGCTCTCCCGGTTTGGTTCAGAAGACAGGACACATGCAACTGATTAAGAAAGTTGACTCTAATTAAAAAGAAAAAAGACTGCAATTAAATAAATTGGGTACAACTTCAAAACTAGGTCTTCATTACCCAATGCTACCTTAAATGGAACAATCGACAGAGCAAGAGGTATCAGGAGAGGAATGATACTTGTTTTTAAAGCCACCACTAAGATGCTCATCCTATGGCCAAAGACAAGCCTGAAATCCAGCATTTGGGCAGCAGTTTGATCAACTGAAACCACCTGCAAACCAAACTGGATTCTAGGGGAACAGGTTTGTATGGGGATATTTGTAGTCCTCATCTATGAGCAACTCAGCAGCAGTTTTATTTCACGCCTCACCCAAACAGAGTAAAGAAAACCACAGCTGTGGTAGTCCAAGGGGAATGCGATTCTTGGCCCGCCTGTGGGCAGCCAATCTTTCCTTCCTCTACATCGCCAGCATGGCAGGAAGTCAGGGAAATTCAGCTCTCTTAAATACGTCAAAACTTAAAGATGAAGCTGAACCAGAAAGGAGTGCTGGGAGGGCATGGCCATAAGACAGCCCGTGTTTTCCTATTTGTGCAGGAGGTACCCCCTCGTTATGGTTAACATGGATGGGGAGAAGCTCTGGAGGCTAGACTACCACCAAGGGGAGTAAAAAACAAAAAGGCATTTTAAACAAACAGTTAAGAAATAAAACTGGTGACACTAGCAAAGCAGATGGATTGCGTGTCCTGAAACCCTAGATGAAGATCAATCAGATTTTCAATGGCTGGTTAGATGCCTTTAGCTAAATCCTTTGATATCAAGCAAAAGGCATTCAAATCTAAGAAGAATGAATGGCAGTGCCTCAGAAGTAGGACAGCTTATGCAGCCAGAATTTTAGTGCTTAGAGAAGACAGACAAGCCCATGAAGAGACTTGAGCTTTTGTTTTCCCCAATGGGAGCAAAGAACAGCTCATTTCAGCGCTGCTTGTGTGGAGGGACTCTGGGCGTTGGTTGAATAAGGCTGTTCTGGCATCTTCGGGGGAAACAAATCATTGCTTATGCTGTGTACAGAGCTGTACTGAGGGAAGTTTAATGACCAGGGGTGAAATCCTGGCCCCACTGACGTCAGTAGCAGTTTTGCCATTGGACTTCAATCAGAGGCGGCTCTATGTTTTTTGTTGCCCCAAGCACGGCCGTCAGGCGGCCTTCGGCGGCATGCCTGCGGGCGGTCCGTGGTCACGCGGATTCGGTGGCGTTTCTGCGGCGTCGGTGTACCCGTTGCCGAATTACCGCCAAAACCGGGACCGATGGACCTCCCGCAGGCACGCCGCCAAAGACCGCCTGACTGCCGCCCCAGGCACGCGCTTGCTGCACTGGTGCCTGGAGCCACCCCTGACTTCAATAGGGCCAGAATTTCACCCTGGAAGTACAGCTAGCTATTCCCACTCAAGTTTTGGACGATTGGGGGGGGGGGGGGGTTTGTTGTCTGGAGAACCTGCCCTCTTTCATCGGTCTGTGTAACACAGAGGGCTGATATACAAGGCCGGCTCCAGGCACCAGCTGACCAAGCATGTGCTTGGGGCAGCACCTGGGGGCGGCGCTTGGGTTATTATTATTTTTTTTTTGGTTCATTGGGGCAGCGCTGGAGAGAGTTTTTGTTTCTGTGGTGCGGCGCTGGGGGGGGATGGGGTTTCGGGCGGCAAGGCGCTCGGAGGGGACGGGGCTTCGGGCGGCGCTTGGAGGGGTCGGAGCTTCGGGCGGCACGGCGCTCGGGGGGGCAGGGGCTTGCGCGGCGCTCGGGGGGGCAGGGATTTTGGTGGCACTTGGGGGGGGGGGGGTAGGGCGGCGTGGTGTTCTTTTTTGCCTGGGGCGGCAAAAAAGTTAGAGCCGGCCCTGCTGATATATCACCAGTAAGTCAGACTTGTACCATTTGGATACTGGGAAATGGTAGCTGGAGCTCAGTTCTGCAGAGGCTTAGGAACAGTTGCTCCATGGACTGTCTTATGGAATGCAATAGCCCCTAGTGAATCACTAATTGCATATAGCTCTCATGCAGCCCATCCTCAAGGATACATTAGGCACTTGGTGAAACCAAACTACTCCACACCAGTGAGAGGTGTGAAATCAAGGTTGAACACAACCATTGTTTTTACAATCTTATTGCTTCTCAATGTTAACATCTGGGCTTCAAGCTGATGAAATGCAGCAAATGGTACAGATGGGATCCAGGTTAAGGAGATGTTCGTTTTAATACCGAAACTTCAGCCAAGCAACACGATTCTAGGACTTGACTTTGTCCCCATCCATTCTAAAAAGCAACAGGGAACAAGATCAAGCTTCAGACATCTGCAGCTGGGGCAGGGGGTGGGTCACCTCTTGGGTCACCCAGCCAAGTGCCTGGCACAAGTGTAGTACCAACATGCCATTTCCTCTTGAAATTGTTTGCCTCCATTTATTTCCTGCAGCTAAAAAACAAGCAAGCATTTGCCAAAGTTCTATTAGCATCTCACCAGCCCTATGGGACTGTGCTGGAAAGCAGAGGAAATCTTTGCAGTTCATCAATTCTGGCCCCATCATTTATTGTGCTTCAGATCCTGTTAAACTTTGTCTGATAGTTGGTTTCTTTATTTAAAGAAGAAGAGACAAGCCATAGAATAGGTCAACTGCTTTTCACCTGTATTTAAAGCAAACTCAAAAGTCTATCATTAATTTTCTGTAACTTTTTTTTTTTTAACTAAACAGTTATCAAGCTGCATTTTTACTACTTATGTTAGAGATTCTGCATCAAGGGTCAGCTCTTTTCTTTTAGGTAACTGCTCCCCTCCAAACATGCATTCTTCCCCCCGCATTCATCAGCAAATCTCTAACGTCCAATTACCCAAGAAGCTTAAACAGGGGAGAGGTAGTGACTATATTCAGGGTAAAGTACTAATTAACAGACACAGGAGGGCATCAATATACAGACCTCATTACAATAGCAAAGACTCAGCCAGCAAGAAATTACATGAACCTTCTGCATTTGAGCACCAGTAACCCCAATGAAGGGGGAGCGGGGAGAGAAAACAAATGCCTCCAATGCCCAAATGTGGCAGAGGAACAAGAATTGTTATGTGCTGGTTTAGCATCACAGCAGCTGTAGATTTCTTCAGAAAAGGACACAGAATCTGTTAGCAGTATCCATAACCCTGAACGACTAGGCCTGCCTCTTGCAGAGCAGGTCTCCCCTAGAAGGCAGGTGGGGGAGACCGTCCATTTAAAGCTTCTGGTTATTCAGACTGACAGCGTTTTCTACTCTAAGGGAATGAACAGCTTTATCACAGGCGAAAAAATGAGAACAAATTGTGTATTTGAAGGGACAATGATATCTTGAAAGCTAGTTTACGGTAAAACATTACGTACAAGTAGCTCCAGGTTTGTCATGACCATTTTTGTGGTTTTGCAATCACATTTTTCTCTTTAAAAACCTCTCTTGTATGAAAGTTACAGAAAGAGGGGACTCTAGCGACACCAGTGGTTCTCACACTTTTGTACTGGTGACCCCTTTCACATAGCAAGCCTCAGTGCGACCCCCCCTTACAAATTAAAAACACTTAAATATATTTAATACCCTTATAAATGTTGGAGGTGAAGTGGGGTTTGGGGTGGAGGCTGGCAGCTCGTGACCCCCCATGTAATAATCTCATGACCCCCTGAGGGATCCTGACCCCCAGTTTGAGAACCCCTGAGCTATATGCAAAGTGCTGAGAAATACAAGAGGTAAGCAAAGTGAAGAGACAGACATTTCTCTCAACTTTCCATTTGAGTTTTATCAAATAGTAGGTAAGAGCTCAAAGAAGAGAGAGGTAAGTTGACTTTCCTGTTCAACACCAATAATCTCAGGCCATCTTAACACACACACACACACACACACACACACACACACCCCCCACACACAATTTATGCGTGAGTATTTTATTTTTTATCTGTATCTGGTCAAATAGCATAGCTGGAAAAGCTAATTCAGTCAAGACAAGGAGAGACCAACCATTCAACTATGCACACAGTGACTTCGATATGCATTATGCACCTTTCTGACGCACACTTACAACAAAACATTCTGGATCCCACAGAGCACATGTGATGAAATCCCTAGTCAGCCTGTCTCATTTCCAGAATTATTTCTACGGGGGGTGGGGGTGTCAATAAATCTTTCCTTTTTGCAAGGTCTTTTGTTTTCACATACACCAGCAGATGTTTGGAAGGTGATAAGAATTTTTAGAGTGCAACCTTCCCACTCCCCCTCACTTCCGCCACCCAAAATGGAGAGACAAAGAAATGAACCCCTCTCTGAAATGTGTCAGGCTTATCAAGGTTACTAATTGGATTGCAGAAACTGGCTAATTGAGAGTCAGTCATTTGTTAGGCTGTGGGTTGTAGCAATTCCCAGTTAAAGGGACAGTTGGCCTCTTTGGGATTCAGGGATATTGAGTCCTCTGCCTTCAAAGGTAGGCAAGTTTGGGAGCCTTAACAGGCTGATGATGTCTCTTTAAAGACATTACTATTGGAGGAGGTTCCTACCATGCTACAGAGACTGGCTGGAAACCACCACTAAGGATGTGCTCTTTTAACAGGTGTTCATTTAACAGCACTCCACTGTCTCACAAAACTATATTTTGGTTATGTAAAACAGGAAAAGTTTATTTGCATAATAGCTCCTACTTCAACAGGAAAACTTTGGAGGCTGTGAAAGTCAATACAGACACTAAACAGAAAATCCATTGTTGAGGCAGTTATTAATTGAAGAAGGTTTTTGTTGCATTTTGGCACCTTTGATTTCAGAGAGGAAAACCCATTTCCTCCAGGTTTTGATGATGTTATGTTTAAGTGGACTGTACTGAATTAATGTTAGTACTCAGTTTAGTCATGAAGTTGATGATCAGCTTTTCCCAGCGAAATAGGCATGCTAACGGCGATCGTTTTGACCAATGTTATGGTGTACAGAAAAGCATTAAAGAAAGCCTAGCCTATGAAAGTCAAAGTCCCAGACAAGGAACACTTTATAGATCAGGGGTCGGCAACCTTTCAGAAGTGCTGTGCCGAGTCTTCATTTATTCACTCTAATTTAAGGTTTCGCGTGTCAGTAATACATTTTAACATTTTTAGAAGATCTCTTTCTATAAGTCTAATATAACACTAAACTATTGTTGTATGTAAATTAAATAAAGTTTTTAAAATGTTTATGAAGCTTCATTTAAAATTAAATTAAAATGCAGAGGCCCCCGGCTCGGTGGCCATGACCTGGACAGTGTGAGTGCCGCCGAAAATCAGCTTGTGTGCCGCCTTCGGCATGCGTGCCATAGGTTGCCTATCCCTGTTATAGACAGTGAAAAGAGCTACAGAAATGACTGCTACAGATACACATTCTGGCTACATTCTGTACCTGAAGGAAAACAAAGACTACCTATGTGAAATGTGAAGAGGGAAAGGGGGTATGAACTACATGCAGTTTTGTTGTATGCAGAGTGCGCTGCTACACAAAGCGGGCTCTTCATCTTCACACTGAACAAAATCAATAGCCCTCTAAAATAGACTCTCACTAGGTTTGCTATTTCATTCGGACTTCACGGTCAAGAATCAAGCAGCTAAAAACCGCATGTGCTATCCTGAGCAATTCCGTCTTTGCCCACCGGGCTTCCCAGGAACACATGCGCAGCTTGTCTCTTGCCAAGCGGCTGAAGAAAGGCACTGCAGTCATCCATCAGGGGCGCAGGGAGGAGAAGCCGAGTCAGCAAGTCTGCTTTCTGAATCATCAGGGGCTAGTGGCACAGCTGTATCTCCATCAAGATTTAAGGGAGGCCAGAGAGCTGCTGCGAAGAGCATTCTCCACTCAATGAGCCCCGCATTTCAAACAAAGACTCCCGAGCAGCAGTGTGAAGATACTGTTGGGGGTGTAGTAGGGAAAGTAACCCCTGGCACCATTCCCAAAGGCAGTTACTTTAAATCTGAGAAATTTTAGGATTAAGGCACACCAGGGCACGGCTTCCTATGCGTACAGGGCAGTTTCTTTCTCTGACTGATTGGCTCTTAACGGGATCACAGATGGAGAGGTGCAGAGAGTCCGTTCTCCTGCCATTCAGGGTTATCTGTGATTTCAGCGCTTTGCCCACTCCCATGTTAAATGACTCAAGTAATGGGGCTTCCACTACTTCCATAGGGAGGTTACTCCACCGGCTAACAGGACGCGCCCTGGGGCGCTATTTCACAATCGGACAGGCCTGGCCATTGGGCAACATTTCTGGACATTCGGCTTGGGTTTTCCTTTGTAGCTCTCTCGGAGGAGAATGTAAACTGATGTGTTAAGCAACTGAGCAGCACACAGTTCACAGAACATTGCAAACTCCACTAGCCAGCTCCAGTAAGCAGCAGTCCCTGGTCCCTCGTACATCTGTTTCCAGATTAACTGCCTTACCCAGACAAACGACCTTTAACATTCACAGCGTTTATAACTCTCTCTCTGCTGCCATAGGAAGCGGCTACCTGAGAACTGCAAATCCAATTAAAAGATTAATACAATGCCCCAGAGGATTCGGCACAGTACTACAAAGCTTTCAATCTGGGCCAAAGGCACCAGTACGTACAGAAGGCAAGGCATGCTCCGGTTCTACACTCAAAGAAGAACGTGCCTTGCACGTTAACAATTCTATCAAAACCGGTTTAACAAGTAATATCCTGACTTCCCCAGCCCCAAGAGGCCACATAGTTCAGTTCTTAAATGAGCATGGATGCACACCCACCCCCATCCGATTGTCCATGCTAGAATGCAGGCAGGCAGGATGGATTCTGGTCCTGGGATGGGATTCTCCTTAAGTGATGTGCCATGGAGCCTTACCAGGCTTTTCTCCTGCAGATCAGACTACAGGAACCCTTCTCAGCATGCAGTAAAAGCAAAGCAGAATGTACCCTTGCCATAGAGGTGTTTATCATGCATCCATCTGCAATTTCTAAAGGGAGTATTTTAAATCTTGCCTTACAAGGGCAGTTTAAGGTTTTTAAGTCTAGTCTTCTCCACTTACATTACAAACAGCTCCATAACAGAGCTTTCACACGGGGGTGCCATCGGTAAGAATTAGATCAAGCAAACTGTATATCAGATGCAAATCCTGGAAGGAAATCGTTCTCCATCAGAGGGTAGTTTCATCTCAGCACAGAGATTAACCACCCTATTGCCTTCCTCTTTCCGGGAAAATTCCTGCAGCAGCAGCCTTGACTGATCTGAGAGGAGCCCGGTGAATAGGGAATCACGACATCTCTTCCCCAGCTCTGCAGGGGTTTTCTGAACTTGCTCCGCTGCTCCCCAGTGAAGTCTAGTTGGAGTCTCACCATGCCCATGCACACTGGGCCAAGAGAAAAGTCACTTGCTGCCTACAACTGCTTGCAACTCCAGACGAATGCTTTTCTTTTGGAGGGGGGGGGGGGGGGGGGGGGGGGAGAATATGCTGTGCCTTGACCATGACCCAGTATGTAACACACTAGGTACTCTGGATAGCGTGATCCCTTGGCCGGTGTCTACGTGATTGAGTCACTTAGATGCTTCAGTAAAATTTTACAAAAAAGTTCAGAAGCACTTTCCAAAGACAACGTCAGTTCCAAGCCCAAACCCAACAGGCTCTACAGTGACCAGTCACTTCATCCAAGCACCCCACGTCGAACCTCCTTCTGAAATCAGTACACAGCTCCTCCCGACGCCTCGGAATCATTCTTTATTTATTCTTGGTGTTGCCATAGAGCCTAGGAGCCTTAGTTACGGGCCTGGACCCATTGTTCAAGGCATTGCACACACGGAATTAAGCAGCACACGGAATCTCTCCCAAAGGGAGAGTTCGCACCGTGGGCGCGGGTCTAGTTTTTCTGTGTGGGAACAATAACGAGAGATGCCAACAGACACGAAAATGAAACCAGCAGGGAAAGGGCGTGAAAGCCACATTTCAGTGACGTGAAAGAGGGCATGTCTACACTGCAGAGAGAGTCTCAGAGCCCGGGTCACACTGTGGGGCTAAAAACCAGCAGCAGACTTCGCCTCTTGGGCTGGAGCCCAGGCTCTGAAATACAGTGAGGGTCTCAGAGCCCAGGCTCCAGCCTGAGTGGGAACATCTCCACTGCTATTTTTAGCCCCACAGCCTGAGTCCACTGACCCAGGCTTTGAGGCTCACTGCTTTTTTCGGCAGTGTAGTTGTACCCTCAGTTCCCAGGAGCATCAAGGCAGCTAGTCTATAGTTCTACTGCTGGCTGGACTGCACCTGACCCCCACCTCAACCTGGGCATACTCGCTCAACTTGCAGCATCCCTCGCCTAGGAAAGACCCTGAACACCCTAAATTAAAACAATGAGGAGTCCTTGAGGCACCTTCGAGACTAACAAATTTCTTAGTCTTTAAGGTGCCACAAAGACTCCGTTGTTTTTGCTGATACAGACTAACACGGCTACTGCTCTGAAACCCTAAATTAAGTTTTCTTCTCCATCCTCTAATAAGACACTTGGGGGACTACAAAATCATGATGCTTCAGAATCTAGCACAACCAGCAGCTACAGACACTTCATTTACAATACGCCTGACTGCAAGTTGTTTTCCTTTCAGGGCAGCATACAGTGAGATAGCTAATATGCAACTCCCACTCGACAACTCATTAACAAGGGCTCATAGAGTAACTCTAGAGCAGCTTTGTGCAGGATAGGTGTTGCCCTGCTATTCAGCAAGGATCCACACAAATCACTGAGAGCCTCACAGTACACCAAGTCAGAGCAGAAGTCTGCCTGTACTCTCTGGGTAGTGCCCCACCTAATCCACAGTGCCAATGGAAACAAACATGCGTGGAATTTCTTACTTCATGCAATCTCTCGCCAAGTACCTACCTTACAAGGGAGTCTCTTCATTTTCCACATTTATTGACGATCACTGTTCTTAGCACATGTCCCTGCCTCTAGAAGCTTCCACTCTAAGACACAGCCAACACAAGAGGCACCCTGTGCCGCTACCGCAAACGAAGTGGTGACGACATCCAAGAGAGATCACAGCAGAAAGCTTAATAGCTATTTAAACACAAACGTCTGCCAGAGAGGAGGGAGAAGTGATCCCTAGTACAGCTTCAGCACCTCTGGCCCTGTCAAGAGCAGAGAAAGCTCCAAATAGACCTCCAGCTCAAGTCTGGTCTTCCCTTATTTTCCTGATATTTTAAAGATAGAAAGAAAAGCAGTGAAATACTGGTCATGTTCTTTGTGCATCAGGAAGAGAAGCACACAAAGGTAAAAACACAATTTTTCCCTGTACAAAGCACCTTTAAGGCCCTCTCTGGGGCACGCAGACACAATGTTCCAAAAATCAGTTGCTGTTTGTTATTGAGCATCAAGAGAAATGAGGTGATTTTCAGCCCCCCCCCCCCCCACGAGATGGCATCTGTCTATACATGAAGTCCAGTGTCAGCAACTTGAGGCTTCCTCGTGGAGTTCTGATAGGAGCAGACACCAGAGACACTTCTACTTAAATGCTCAACAAACCGGAGTCTATTACAGCCAGAATGCTTTATTTTTATTCCTTTATCTGTTACTACATGAGATCATCCTTTCTACACACTTGTCTTTTATACATTCTCCACAATCAGATTTTAGACTAGGAACCAGAGAGCGGGGAATTAAATGTGGGTGGGTGGAGGCCTGAGGGGGATTAGAAAGGCTGCTGAAAGATTTCAAACAACATTCATTACACTCACAAGATTCAACTCAGAGGAGTGAACAAACACCACCAGGAGGATTAAATAAGCCTGGGTTCTCAAGACAGGCTGCAAGGTTGCACAGGACTAAAAGAATACAACTTGTGATGGCAGTTTTTCCACTTTTGGCTCAGTCAAAATGGAAAGAGCTCATTACACTCACACATTCATGCTACAAAAGTTACACCAGGCTGGAAATCTGAGACATGGACTCTACCCTCATAATATTCCTCATTAACTTTTATAAAGGGGTCAGACTCATTTAACAAAGCCAGAATGCTTAACCTTTCCTCTCCAGAAATGGAAACAATCAACTACCTGGGACTTTCTCCTCTGGATGGTAGGACTGCAGAGTTTAGCATTCAGCTGTGTCAGACTTGGCATTCTTCTTCAAAACAAAAATATCCCAACCTAACTGCCTGGTGGGCATTGCCTACATGCTCAGGGTCTAACTCAGCTGGTTCTCAACCTTTCCAGACTACCGTACCCTTTCTAGAGTCCGATTTGTCTTGTGTACTCCCAAGTTTCACCTCACTTAACTTACAAAAATCAGACATAAAAATACAAAAAAGTGTCATAGCCACACTATTACTGACAAATTGCTGACTCATTTTTACCGTCTAATTATAAAATAAATCAATTGGAATATAAACATTGTACTTTTATTTCAATGTATAGTATATACAGCAGTATAAACAAATCATTGTCTATGAAATTTTAGTCTGTACTGACTTTGCTAGTGCTTTTTATGTACCCTGTTGTAAAACTAGGCAAAATATCTAGATGAGTTGATGTACCCCTGGAAGACCTGTGTGTACCCGCAGGGGTACTCATACCCCTGGTTGAGAACCACTGGTCTAACTGATCCTGATTGGGGTCAGGAAGGAATTTTCCCCTGGGTCAGATTGGCCGAGACCCCACGGGGTGGGGGTGGGGAGGGGTTGCCTTCTTCTGCAGCATGGGGCATGGGTCATTAGCAGATTTAAACTAGTGTAAATGGTGAATTCTCTGTAACATGAAGGCTTTAGTTTAAACCATCATTTGAGGACTTCAGTAACTCAGCCAGCTTAGTTTCTATTTCAGGAGTGGGTGGGTGAGATTCTGTGGCCTGCAATGTGCAGGAAGTCAGACTAGCTGATCACGATGGTCCCTTCTGACCTTAAAGTCTGAGCCTAGGAGACAAAAATATCCCAAGCCAAGGCCATGTCTACACCACACAGCTTTTAGCAACATGGCTGGGTTGACATGGCAGTGTTGCTAAAAGTTGGGCAGTGTGAATGCCGTTTGTCGGCACTTTTGCCGACAAAGTACTTCCACCCCCAATGAGCGGGGTTTGCATGCTCCTGCCGACAACGCAGGCGTTCACACAGGCACTTGCCACGGCAAAACTTTCAGGGGGAGAGGGGGTTTAAGTATCTGGGAACAACAAAAGTTGTGTCGTTCAATTGCAAGTGTAGACAAAGTCTAAAAAACGGGACAAGGTCACTGCATACATCTGGGAACATCTTTTAATGTTGGTAAAGGAGGAAGATATATCCTCCCCCGACACAAAGGGAGGATCAGCTTAAGTTTGCTCCATTAATGCAAGATAGTAATTTATTAACTGCCCGTTAAAACTTCTAGTAATGAATGAGGTAATCTAGATCGAAGTAAACAAACAGCACTTGTTTGATGCTATCACCAAGTGAATTGTATCTTGTTAAAAGGATTGATAAGTTCAAGGTCTTCCCAGGAAAACCAATACCTTCAATCAGGGATGCTGTTTAGAAAGCCAGTTTCAAAAGGTTTCAGAGTAGCAGCCGTGTTAGTCTGTATCCGCAAAAAGAACAGGAGTACTTGTGGCACCTTAGAGACTAACAAATTTATTAGAGCATAAGCTTTCGTGGGCTACAACCCACTTCTTCGGATGCATAAGTTTCAAAAGGTCTCCTCTCCCATGCCCTATTAGGAATCAGGCTAGGAAGCAGTTTATGTCATTGGCCACATCAGCCCTCCTAGACTTTAGCCACAATTTTAGTCTCCAGTATACTATGCTTTTTAAAATCCATGCAGCAAAAGCTGTGAATATTAGACCACACCCAATAGAACATGAATAACTTAAGCATAGGCTTTGATTTTAGGTCTGCTTATTCAGACTAGAAAGCAAAACCGCAAGGTTCGTTAAAATATTTTCATTATTTTAAATTTTAAGCCCTGAGCCAAGGAGCTGTGCAACAAGAATTAAAAATGCAACATTCAAACTTTTTCAAATGCACTGAAAATATTGAAGTCACCCAACCAAAAGAATCCTGGCAGATTATGTATGTATTCAGTATGTACCTTCCAGAAGCCCTTCTTTAAACCTTTATATTTTTCCACAAACTGCAATGAATTCCCACCAGATCACCAAATGACACATACCAGATTTCAAGTTTCTCTCTCAAATCACTGAAGCTGTTCAAAAAGGGAAGCAAAAAGCTTTTAATATAAATGGGAAAGTTATGTTCTCATATGGCTGAACTATTTTTGCTAAAAAACTTTAGAAAACTGTCACTTCTGGGATCAAAGCTAAGTTGCCACATATTTCAGCAAAGAAGGTAAAGAAATTGGAAGAATTATGAGAAGCTGAAGATGAACCCTTCAAATGGAAATACTTGTACAACCTTCATTAGTGGTGTTGCTCCATGCACCATCTAGGAGATCAGATTTCTTTTTAGTGTTCATTTATCACACAGAAGCAGATTACTGTGGGCAGTTTTAATCTGATAAACTAGATGTCAATACGACATTTAACGCTTCTCCACAAAAGCTTCAGATTAAGCCAGCGTATTGTGCATAGTTGGTCCAATGTCAGAATCAGTGTAGAATTTACAGTACACTAAAGCAGTCAGGTCTATGGAATTTTGGGTGGAACTTACTGAAAGCAAGACTGATCCAAACTGAAGACAGGAGGTTTACGGTCCCTAATTTTGGAAATCTTCTAAAAAGTCACCTCACCTGAAGCCTTTGTCCATAATCAACTGCTCCTTAGAGGAGATATTACCGAGTACTAAGGCAGTTACCTAGTACGGTACTCTGGCTAGCAAGACCAACAGGCGGAATCAGTAGGAAAGAATAGTTTACTTCCATTCCAGAAGACTACAAGGCAAAATGTTTAAGGGTACATCTACATGGCAAAAAGCCCTCATCAGCAACTCTCAGAGCCTGAGGGACAACTGACTATGGGGCTAAAAACAAACCGTTCCCACTTGGGCTGGAGCCTGGGCTCAGAGATCTTCTCCCTTTGCCAGGTTTCAGAGCCCAGGGTCCAGCCTGAGCAGGAACGGCTACATGGCTATTTTAAACCCCGCGAGCCTGAATCAGTTGCCTCAAGCTTTGAGACTCGCTGCTGTGGGTTATTTTTGCAGTGTAGACATACCCTAGGGCAGCTGAACGCTGAGCAAGGGACGATGGTGCATCTACAAAGGGGAGCTTGGGAGAAAGGAACGCATTTATGTGGAGCTGAAATGAGAGTGGGAGAACTCAAGAGTTAAGGCAGGACACCTGCCAGACTGACCAAAAAGAGGTGGAAATGCAGTTCCCTGAATGCTTTATCTAAATAGAAGGGAGGGAAAGGAAGAGCCACTGAACGGGTTAGAACTGATGGTGCCATTGGAGTAATTCTAATCTGTTGGGCAAATACAAGTCATGGGGTGCATTCAAATAGGAAAACTGCAGACAGCACATACCAGAGCCAGCAATCGCTCTGTTGCAGTCAGCAGGGTCCAGCTTGCAAATCCAGCTCCAGCAGCATACAGCTGGGTCTGTCCCCTAAAACGCTGTAGGAGATTTCTGCCAAAACAAGCACTCCTGTTCAGACCAGAGTAAAGGTTTACACCGTCCTCTCTCTTTGCAGCCTACCTCTTCTGCCTTTCAAAGGGGCAGAAACTAGCTAGTTGGCTGGCACTGTTTAGCTTTTTTAAAAGTCAGACACCTTTGCTCTAACAGTTCAAGCAAACTCACTCCCCAAAACTCTTCAAACCCAAATGCTGTCAATGGTCAGTAAAAACAAAGCATCCAAGATTATGCAACCATTTCACCCACAGAAATCGTTACAGCCATTATAGAACCCGATAGAAAATGGGTTATCAATAGGAGCCTGAGCAGAGTCTGCAAGTCAAACATCTTCACGTTAACTCAGCTAAGTCAAGCCTGCCAGTGGAGTTTGCCTTAGCAGTGGCTGCAAACACTCATAACTAATGATATTTCCAAACCACATCCTCTTCTAACCCAGATAAAGAGACATGGGCAGCTGCTCAGGAACATTTCCCCCAGCAAGCAACCTGGAAAAAAAAGAAGTCAGCCACACGTTTGCGCCAAGCAATCAAAATGATTCATGTGTTAAGAAAATAACTTGCATTCCCATCTTCAGAGGTAAGAGGGGTAAGGGAGATAGTTGGAATGTTAGCCACTATTTATCCCACTCAGACAGAGCTCAAGTAGTATCAGCGAGCACCAGGGCCGGCTCCAGGCACCAGCTTAACAAGCAGGTGCTTGGGGCGGCCAAAGGAGAGGGGCGGCACCTGCGGCAATTCGGGGGCGGCAAGTCCCTCAGTCCCTCTAGGAGCGAAGGACCTGCCGCTGAACTGCCGCCACCAATCGCGGCTTTTTTTTTTTTTTTTGGGCGCTTGGGGCGGCAGAAATGCTGGAGCCGGCCCTGGCGAGCACGCAGCAAGAAGTCTGAAAATATGCTTGCTGCCTGGAAGCCTGCATTCTTCTGTTGGTTATGTGAAAGGCAGGGACTGCCTCTTCTCCTGCAAGGACAGGAAAGTAACAGCTACACTTTTCAACAGTCACTGCCCCAGCACAGTCAGACCAAACCTGTGTGTGTTTACCTAACATGGGACAAACATGCTTTGATTTTCTAACTTTAAATAACTGGAGGCTTGTGATGACGTTTTCCTGGCAATGCATACTAACACACCACGTATTGAGACAAACAACAGTGAATCTCATACAGACTGGAGGTGGATTTATTCCACCATCACAAATATTCCACCTAGACGGTCCATCTGTTGCAGGTTTGCCCAACCATATGCTAGATGATCACTCTAAAAAGACCAAATAAAAACCAGGCAATTGAGATGTTTCTTTTCTCGAAAGGGCAATGTCAGATGGCTTCCTTGTTTTTTAAGGGAGGAGCACGCCAACTGAGCTCATGTTAGTTGAAATTCCTCGTTTGTACCGCATTGCCAGTTGAGGAGGCCAGAAACTGCACTGGGACACTTACTGTGTGGCCAACAAGAAGGCTGTCTCTTAGTTAAAGCTAGTATTTCAAATCCAAAGGGACATCCCTGCCAGAGGCCACCCATTTGAGGACGTAGGGTGGGAACTCCACATTAGATCTGACAACATACCTCTTGAGCTGAATCTGGTTTCACCTGTTACTTAAAAACACTGACTATTTATATGATTAAACTGCCTGACTTACCCAGTTCTTTAGATCCTTGGCTTTCACTGGCCAACTCCCCCATTTTAACCAGAGCATCAAAATATCCTTTTGCAGCATACGTTACGCCTGAAAAACATCAGGAAATAAAAATGATTCGTTAGCTTCGGGGCTTAGAATAATTATAATAATTTCTACACTGCCCAACAGGGTGCTAGACGCTGTCCAGAACAAACAGACAAGGTCCCTGGGTCCACAGAGCTTGCAATTTAACTGGAGATAGAAGACAATGAATGGGGGGTAACAAATTGGCAAGAAGGAGGTCAGGATGAGGCAGGGAAAGGGCTACAGCATTAAGATTATGGGGTTAGTCAGACAAAAAAAAAAGTAGCACATAAGAACTGGATACTTTTCCCTAAACGCTTCAGCAGGACTATTGTTGCCTATAATAATCCTTTTATTGTTCAGAAAAATCACTGCTAAATAATTGACTATCACTGACTTTCATTACAGTTCATTCTTGTAGCTAGTTTGTTGACATTCCAACTACACACCACATCACTTTTAATCAGATAAGTAGGGAGAGGGTTCCTCTAATCACAAGAACATGGTGTATAGCTTTTGGTCAACACCATTAAATTATGTGCCGTTTCCTCCAACACGTGTTACTGATTAAGAATTTCTTCAGGTGCCCTTCGGAAGGGCTACAGAACTACAAAATAGAAAGGCAATTTAAAAAAAAGTTACAGGAAGCCTTGTGCTGTAACGTTTATTCTGGATAGGGAGGTGAGGCTAGAGTCAGGATCTCAAAGCAGGTTTTCCCCAGAGTGCTTTCAGATATCAAGGGTAATATGCTGGTTTTATTCCAAGCATAGGCTTTAAAATAAAGAAAATAAAATAAAAATGAAACAAAACAAAAAAACCCACTCACACACTACGGACTCAGATTAAGTTAGCAACATTTTAAATAAGAGACTCCATTTCTTGTCCAGGTCATTCAGGGATGTGTTAATAAATCTAATCACCTTTATTCTCAAATACAAACAGCTTTTTTCCCCTGCAAGATTTTGTGCATTTCCTCCCCAGGAGGAATGTGATTTTTAAATGCAGCCCACACAGAATATGAGACTTAAAATGAAATTAATAAGAAAACACCCACCCAATTCCTGAACCACAATTCAGTTAAGGTGGTTTAATGCAGCTGGAGGTCACTGCTGCATACAGGGCACCATTAAGTACCAGTCCCCCAGGAGATTACCGCAAGAGTCCAGAAGAGCAGGAACAATTATATTTTTCTTTAGTTTGTGGAGACTGCTAAGTGAGTCCCATTGGTTATCAACAGCCGGTGCATGTGTGGGGGATTAGGAGTGGCTGTTCAAAGGAGTCGTCTCTGAAATCTCAGCCAAAAGGATGTGATACTGTAGAAGTCTGAGTCACCAGATAACAGGGGGCTTTGTGTTTATTTTTTTTTTAATTAAAAAAGAAAAAAAGGAGGGCTGTAACTGAATGCAGAACTTAAACAGGCAGGTAGAGATAGGAACTGAACTCTAAGGATCCCAGGGCCATCTACAATAGAGGCTTTCATACACTGATTCTTATAACCTCAGCTGAATCCTTAGGGACTTCTCTGAAGGTAAGAAGCAATTAAATTCTACACACCAGCTCAGTTCTGAGAAGAAACCGCCAATAGCACCCAGCTGGACTCAGATCAGGAAGCTTTGTAAAATGAGCACTACTGCGTATTTTCAAGGTTGCAGATGATTGAGCTGGATGGACTCCACTTGCTAGGCTAACCTAGAAAACCTGCTTGGACATCGATAGTGAGAACTAGCAAAAAGCAAACAGGGGAGGCTAGGGAAGGGTTCAGACCCAAAGGGGACATGGGAAGGTGATACTCTATAGGAGTCAGTAGTTCCATCCAAACGTTATTTTGGGGGGAAAAAATCTCAAGACTGAAATCAAGATGGAGCTCTCCAATTTCACATTATCCCTACAAATTAGATACACTGAGCTTTAAAGTAAAGCTCAGAGACTTCACTTTGCTGTGCACCCCTTTCCATGAAAGCATGTCTCAGCACAGACTCACTTGAGAGCTGGACCATAAGATTCTAGGACTGTATAAGTAAGGGCATTGCCAGCAGATCGAGGGACATGATGATTCCCCTCTATCGAGCATCGGTGAGGCCTCATCTGGAGTACTGTGTCCAGTTTTGGGCCCCGCACTACAAGGAGGATGTGGAAAAATTGGAAAGAGTCCAGCGGAGGGCAACAAAAGTGATTAGGGGGCTGGAGCACATGACTTATGAGGAGAGGCTGAGGGAACTAGGATTGTTTAGTCTGCAGAAGAGACTGCAGTTTCAGCACTGAGCAGGGGGTTGGACTAGATGACCTCCTGAGGTCCCTTCCCATCCTGATATTCTATGATACTAAGAAGTTTTCATGGAGCTCCTTTAAGAGTATGAACTTGTTTAAAAAAAAAAAAAAATCTGGTCAACAGGCGATCAGCAACGTTCAAATAGCTAAGTCCAGATTGGTGCGCCAATGTGTAGCTTCAGAAATGACTTGGTGTAAGCTTGAGATGCCACTGGCAAATGATTGAAGCAGGCATGGATTTACAGTGTGGCCCATAGTTTGTGTCACAGTCCTATTGTCTCATCATCCAGAAGTGTAAGATGAACCATTTCACCACATGAGAAAGGGGGTTTGCAGAAGCTTTAATAAGGTGGTGAACAAAGCACTCAGTCACCAATTGAAATTAATAGGCAGCAAGTTTAAAACAAACGAAAGGAAGTATTTCTTCAACATACAGTCAACCTGTGGAACTCTTTGCCAGAGGATGTTGTGAAGGCCAAGACTATAACAGGGTTCAAAAAAGAACTAGATAAATTCATGGAGGATAGGTCCATCAATGGCTATTTGCCAGGATGGGCAGGGATGGTGTCACTAGCCTCTGTTTGCCAGAAGCTGGGAATGGGCGACAGGGGATGGATCACTTGACTCCCTGCTCTGTTCATTCCCTCTGGAGCACCTGGCATTGGCCACTGTAGGAAGACAGGATACTGGGTTAGATGGATCTTTGGTCTGATCCAGTGTGGCCATTCTTATGTTCAGTTTTCTGGGATCAGCTTGACACAATGCAGCCCTTCAACTTCTGCAGCGTATGCAACCCAGTTCAGTTTGCAGACGTTTCGGCGCGGTTTCAGCATTGATTCAAGCAACAGACCTTCAAAGCCGCCACACACAATAACAGGCTGCGTTGGCTGCCAGGAAAGTTTCCCAGCACTGGTTCTGAAGCTTGCAGAGGAACACTTACTGTCTTTCATCAGACAGCAGAGGTCCAGATTGTGTTTAGTATTTCATCTGACCAAGCATTGTTTGGGGTCTAAAGGAAGGTGTACGGTTATGAACCAGGCCCAACCTGTAAGTTGCTCACCAGCTGCATCATTTCTGCTATAGCCACATCGTGAGTGGTGACTATTGAAATCACACCGAGGTACAAAGCTGGGTGGGAAAGAGATGGCAATACAGGCTTCAAGATTTGGAGGTTTATAGATGTTCATTGTGGTCAGATGTCCAATTCTTATCACAGTAATAGAGATACCCATGGTCTTGGATTCCTCCAGGGCTGAGATATCTTTAAGACTATGCCTGATGTACACAGCAAGGCTAAATTTTGTCATTCATGGTGGTCATGAGTTGGCAGCCATGAATTCTACATCTTACAGTCTGCAGCACGAGTTTCTTGTAGAGTAACCATGTCAGTATCACCCTCCTTATGCACTCTGGACAGATTGTCACACTTTGCATATGACAGACCTTCCACATCAAGTTGGTGCACACAGCAGCTGTCCTATGGTTCTCCTGTGCTGAGCTAGACAAGGACTCAATTTCATGTTACTAATCGTATCAGGAGATGGATATCCGGTGGCTTTCAGGAGCAAGATGACAACCTTCAAGTGAAGCTTCGGTTTCGGGTGATTATTAACTCAACACATGGTCAGAAAGCTACCAGACACCGATGTGTCAGTCTCCCGGTAGGATCAGCAATGTGAAATCTATAGCCAGACAACCTGCCACAAAAGGGGTGATACAGGAAGCACTGCATGAAGTTCTGTGTCCTGTGTTATCCAGGAAATCAGACTAAGTGATCGTAATGGCCCCTTCTGGCCTTAAAAATCTGCAAATCTATAAAAGCCAACAGGCCATTTAGTGATTTAAATCTATGTTTCTTTAACTACCTCCAAAAGGACCCGATATTCCAAGTAAGTGACTTCACATCTGAGGGAACTGGGGTTATTTAGTCTGCAGAAGAGAAGCGTGAGGGGGGGATTTGTTAGCAGCTTTCAACTACCTGAAGGGGTGTTCCAAAGAGGATGGCGCTCGGCTGTTCTCAGTGGTGGCAGATGACAGAACAAGGAGCAATGGTCTCATGTTGCAGTGGGGGAGGTCTAGGTTGGATATTAGGAAAGACTATTTCACTAGGAGGGTGGTGAAGCACTGGAATGGGTTACCTACGGAGGTGGTGGAATCTCTTTCCTTAGAGGTTTTTAAGGCCCGGCTTGACAAAGCCCTGGCTGGGATGATTTAGTTGGGATTGGTCCTGCTTTGAGCAGGGGGTTGGACTAGATGACCTCCTGAGGTCTCTTCCAACCCTAATCTTCTATGATTCTGTTTTAAGAAGTGGTTAGCTAGACTACCTAATTATGTGCACTCCCAGCCTTGAAATGGCAGCCTTTAAAAATCAGAGTCAAAAATTAAAATCTCCATTTTAAATAAGGGTTAAAATATTTTTAAAATATTTAAAATGGCAACATGGTATTTTAAAAAAAGAGATAGTAAATATATGGTTCTCTCACCTTCTAACAGCCAAATCTTTACTGCTCAAGCCCTTTTCAAGCTCATCATTCTTAAGAAGCCTGGTCCCCAAAGCACCTTCAGGCCATGAGTGCATGGGAGAGGCTTTGCAGCTCACATCATAATGATACGACATTTGCATCTTAATTTAAAAAAAAAAAAAAAAAAAAAAAAACCCTCTGCAACTTCCCCCCGCCCCATGGAGAAAAGGCATCCAGTGACATTTCAAAATTCTAGAACAATGCTACCCGACTGCACCCAGTATGTCTGTCTGCCTCTGCCCAGAACCCCAACCCCCCACCCCGAATACCACAGGACCTGCTGCACCAAGGGTTTCAGCACTGAATGCATTTGCAGTGCAACTTCACTTACTTGCCAAGGCTTTTTCATAGTTCTTCCCCATGGAAATGAAGTTCCTGAGGCTGGGATTGAACTGTTCCATGATCGTCTGAAGGAAAGAGCACAAGAAGTGGGAGACATTAGCAAAGCTGGCTGGGCGAGGGACAATTAAGAGTCTTGCAGCAAGACTGAGCATCGCCAGGTCTGTTTTGTGTATGCACACAGAGTGGCTGATTCACCACATACACACATGCTGCCATGCACAGCAAAGTCCCAGAAGCAGAGAGTCCTCCCACACAGCCCTCTATAGACAAACACAATCCAAACTTACTGACGTTTTACAAGAGGATATTGGCTGCACATACACAGCCCGGTTTTAAGTATAGCAATGTTTTATGAATAATTCCAGACATCACGATGATTTTATTTTCCTAGAAGGATATTTATTTTTTCAGCGCTGGCAATATGAAGTCCAAAGAGTAATAGGATCATAGGATGATCTATGATCACAGGAGCTGGGGATCAACTAGAATCATTCCTAAATCAAATGGATAAAGCAGCAGAGTTGACTGAAAGCGATCTGGTTGGCTAAATAGAAGTACTGTTCATATTATCTATTTTGTATTTATAACCCATGTATTGTCCTGTCCTTTCTTGAAAGGAGATGAAGTATCAGAAGGACACATAGGTGGCATTATCAAGGTAGAAATATTCTTATATTTATGGGGTACCAAGAATGCTTTTGTACCTGGATAGAACACCACGTGGTAGGTACGCCAAATTGCATTTAGTGAAACTGTATAGAGAAAGGTGTATAAAAGGACCAAAGCACCCACTCATGCATCTTCCTTTGACAGTATCTGCAAAAACCTTCTAAAAAACAAACCAAACTGACTGCTTCCCCCTAATTTTTCAGCTTAGTTAGAATATTTCAGAACATATGTTTGCTTCAGCTCTCCATATAGTATAAATGGCAAAATGTGTGCAGTAGAATTTTTAAATATTTCTAGGCCTAAATGCAAGCTAAAGAGAACATACACATTAGCTTCTTTCGTAGGATAAACACACCCTCCCTTTTGGAAGAATTTATGGGTAGCAACCACAGCAATACCAGCTAGAGGGGTGATATTAAGACAAAGGCAGGCTTCTCTTCGCTTACATCGCATTGGTCATTACCCAGCAACTGCTGAATCAGCTCAACAGATTAAGAGGATGTAAGGAACCTTCGTTTTCTTTCATCATCAAGGGCAACTCCTCCACAGAGCTATTCCTTAGGTTGTGCTCCAGCCATTTGGCACAGAACTGATACCTAGCAGGAGACCGAGAACCCAGAGAGAACCGCAGCCCTCAGGAACTTCTCCTTCAGCCCCTCTGGCTGGCACTAGCCATAGTCTGTCATAAAGGGTTAGGGTCTGACATACAGATCTCTGGTTTTGATACAGTCATTGCCCATTGATAGTGAATGGTTGGACAATGGAGCTAATTAGGTGGCATTCTCAGCCTTTTCCTAGCAGGATGCACATACCATGGCGGATCCAAAACAAAAAACCCCACTTACCACTTGCCTGGAATTTGCCTTTAGTAATTTAAAGAACACGGAAACAAAAAACTCAGCTTGAACTTTCTTCTGCACTTATGTGTTCCTACAACCCTCCCCCCAGTACCTCTCTGTCTTAGCCCCTACCCCCTCCCTTCCTCAGAAAGGGGCTTAAACCCCCCTTATGCTACTGTGTGGGCACCAGTAGGACTCAGCTGGTCAGAAACAGCGAGTCAGCAGAAATAACTTTATAACCATGCAATAGTCTAGCATCTGGGGGAGTCAGCAAAAGAGCTCTGTCCTAGACCTTGCTACCCTGTTATAGGAACTTTTAAACAAGTGACAATTACGAGATAATTTAATGCACTGAAGAAGACTTAATCTAGACCAAAAAAATTCAAGAACTAACAAAACAAGTTAAAGACTGATTACTCGTTCTGGCTAATCCAGAATTATCTAGTTCTGCACCAGAATCTCACTCCCCAAGAGCCACCGTAAATCAGACCAGCTGCAGAGCTGACAACGAACGGCAAAAGGGAACACATTTCAAGGAATGCCCTGGGTATCATAGGCCAACAGGGAAGCATCAGTCAGATCACTCACACTTGACAGAAGAGGATTTGGAGTAGGGTATTAAAAAAAAGTTATTTAAGAGCAGGGGACAGAATAAATGGCAATCACACAATGAATGCATCCTTCAGGCAGAGTTCACTCCAGCCTTGGGTCAGGCTGTGAGCAGCAAGGCAGAACCTGTGCTCGGAATGGCTAATGTTGCTGCTTCTCAGTTCTATTGTAGTTGGGAGGGAGGGGACAGGAAACGCCAATACACCAGAGACACTTTCTGGATAGGGAGGGTATTTTCACTTTAGGGGGAAAGCGTTTGTTTTTTCTAGCTCTACATACAGTGATCAGATCACTACCAAAAGAATGGATCTTTGTAAGTTTGTAGCAGGCTGTGAATGGTTTGTCCTACCCTGCTCCGCTCCAAGAAGTCATTCGATCTCCTTGTAACTATGGCATCTTAAAAACTAGACCCAAGTTCTCCAGCTGAGCTCTGTGGGAAGGATAATCAAGTCTCCATCCTCTCACTGACCCTTGAACTAAACTCTGGCTGTACAGGGGGAGCAACCTGGCAGCTAACACAAGCCCAGGGTAGCTATTGGATATTTGCCTCTCTGTCTTTGCAAAGAGTCCCCCACCCACCTTCAGTAACAAGCACTCCAGGATAAGCGAGGGCCTGTCGACAAGGACAGGGATATGAAATTCAGTTTAATACCTAAGTATCTTTGTGCCCCTAAAGCGTATGAGCATTCCCCGTGGAGAAGGAGGGGGTCACAAGGCTCTCACCCTCACACCACAGACTGTTACACATTTCTGGAAGGGGAGGGGAGGAGACAGACAGACAGACCCTTACGTTGAATAAGCTGATTAAACATCTGTCACCTCATTTGAAGCTGGCCAAACACCATAAAGCTCATTTTCCGCCTGAAGCATTTTTATCCTTAGTTCCTGTTCTTTTGAGACGGAGAGATTGTTTACAGTAATTTGCTTCTGCAGATACATCCACTGATGTTGATCAGCATTGCTATGTCTCTGCCATCTCAAAAGTTTAGAGCAGCAGGTTATTAATTTCAATGAGCTGCCATCTCCCCATAGGATACATTTGAGCACAGAGGCTGCAGTTTAATACACTATTTAGTGGTAATACTTTAGACTTCAGTGTTTGTTAGCTCAGGAATTTGTTTTAATCCTCAGCAATGCCAATGGCTTTCCTCCAGCACTTTTCCTAGCAGGCCAGCAAGAGTGAGAAGTGAGCGCTGAAGCCCATCAGCGGACCAGGGGAGAGGACCACCTCTGTCCTAGCTAGACACTCATTGTGCTCTGGGAAGCTTTCCAGAGAGACCAAAAGAGCAAACATCTAAGACAACATTCATCTAAGCTAGATCCAGCTGTGAAGCCTCGGCATGAACTCCCCCGCCACCACCCTGGCTTTGAAGGCACTTGAGCAAAAGGTAGAGACAGAGGGTTAGATTCGCATTGCACAGTACGCACACAGTACTCCAAGGGGTGAGATATACCCAGGGGGGCTAGAGGGTGAATGTTCAATGTTAGCATGTTGGGCTAACTAGGAATTTTACTGCTAATTAACGCTGTCGGTCAGCCTTTGTCTTTTGGATCAAAATATTTCAAACACTTCTACAGCTTTTAGTGAACATTCATTGGTAGAGCAAAATGACCCTGTAGCAACAAGCTGTTTCATGGATTATCTTCCACAATTATAGGAGGCAATTACCTATGAGAAGTTAATTACCACTAAGGGACAGAGAATTCACATATCATTCCTTAGGCCACATTTAATGCATGTGAAATTTGGTAGAAAATTATGCCTGCAAGTTACTACTAGTTCCTGCATATTCCCTCCACCGACCAACCTATGGTATCTCCACCACCCTTTACAGCAAGCTTGACAACTCTACCACATACATCAGTTAGAAATGGGGCCAGTCCCCTTTCTCCGCCCTTCAAAAGGCATAGCAACCACATCATCGTTTCAGGCAGAGCTGTTTCAATACCATAAGCTTTTCTCCATTCGATGCTCAGCCCCTGCAATCCCAGGCTGAACAATGTTGACACAGAAGAAATACTGGCAGGATTTCTGTGGGGAAGGATTTTGAATACGTTTGCTAGGTTAATGGCAGTAAAAAAAAAAAATCAATATAAAAAAGTCACTTTTGCAGCAGTGTCTGAGGGGATATAGATCTTATCCAAGGAAAAGACTTGGATACATAAAACTTACATAAAATAATGTAATGGAATCTACAGGCTGAAGAAAGCAGTATCCCAAATCAGAACGAACACTGAGCTCTTATTGCTACAGCAAGAATTTTAACAGTTTCCCATGAGTCATTGAGGGCTGGTCACAGTGGGCTGCCTTGCACAATGCATCTTTGGGACCTGCAAGTCAAACCTTCTTTATTTTCTTGGGTGTAAACTATGCCCACTGTATGAAACAAACCTAAATTTCATTCTGGAACTGGTTGTAAGTCCTGTGTGGCGATTAACCTACTGCACAGGTACAAGCAGAGGTAAATACTCTTTGTAAACATAGTGCATCTTGCGGATAAGAAGGGAATCAAACATGGGACTCATCCCTAAATGTGCACATCTGAAGCCTGTTACATAAAAAGCTTAGACTTCACTCTTTAGCCACTAAGAACAGGTTTCTAGCCATTGTTATACAACTAAGGACAGCAACTTTACTACAGCAAATGATGAGACAGGGACACCATCTAGAAAGGGGACAACTGTAATGGAATAAAAGGGCTGGTCTACACGGGGCGGGGTATGGGGGGGAAATCGATCCAAGATACGCAACTTCAGCTACGCGAATAGCGTAGCTGAAGTATCTTGGATCGAATTACCTGGGGTCCACACGGTGCGGGATCGACAGCCGCGGCTCCCCCGTCGACTGCGCTGCCGCCGCTCGCTCTGATGGAGTTCCGGAGTCGACGGTGAGCGCATTCGGGGATCGATATATCGCGTCTTAACGAGACGCGATATATCGATCCCAGATAAATCGATTGCTACCCACTGATACGGCGGGTAGTGAAGACGTACCCAAAGGAAGCCAACTCCCCATTGGCAAATTTTAATTAGCCAAACTTTTAAGAGGAGGTTTGCTGGCCGTGAATGTTTTTAGAAACGCCTTTCATTCTGTTAAGGGCTCATTTAATGAAGCAGGCCACAATGCAGGAATGAAACTATGCAATCATGGCTGCTGCTCCAAAATAAAAAGATGGCAAAAGCGCTTTTCACTTCTAAGCTTTTGGACTCAAGGTGGGGAGAGCAGGAGGGATTCTCTAGAATTAATGTAGCTTTGTATCAGGCTAACCCAGAGAAAACTGGAGAGATCCCAATTATTTTTTTTTCTTTCTTAAAGACTCTGGTAACGCAAGTTTGCCCTGTATATTACATGAACTAGACACTAGTCTATTGCACCCTGAGTCATCCAGCAAACCCCTGGAATTATTTCTATTAAACCGCTTGTTGCGGTGCTACAGAGCAGCTGGCTGTAGCATCAGCAGCAGTGATGAGGCTCACCAGGAGGCCAAGTGGACAGGGAGGAGCAAGGATTCGGAGAGCCTTTGCCACCCCTCCACAAACCAGACCTTCCTTAAGACAGAGCAGGTCCATTGAAAGAGTTCACATTGCAGAGAGGAGTCACAGCTTACACAGACAGATGTGTCTCTCTGCAGCTAGGTTTTCTTGACCCAGCAAAGTGTTCGATTGGTAGCAGGGTAAAGCAAGGCCAATATTCAGCAAAACCCTGGTAGTAAAAGAAAACCACATTCTTGCTCAAATTCTGCTCCATCAGCATCACCCACAAGTTGTCTGCCTTCCATATGCTGTCTGGGCAGAGTCTGAAAAAAACCCTGGCAGCTAAAGGTTGAAAGGGCTTTGTTTTGTTCCACTGCACTAAATTCCTCGGTAATACTGCTCAGCTCTCTGGGATTGTTCTGCCTTTATTCAACTGCCAAAAATGAAACTAATGCAAAGCACGAGGTCTCCACGACATAGTTCTACTGAATTAAAGAGCGGGAGAAGAGACGCTCCAGAGGCGATAGAGAAGTCTCCTCTCTCTCTTTACATGTGCTATGATTCCTCCCAGAAAAGCAGAGGGATGCATCCACTGCTAGGGATGCAAAAGTTTAGGTGTGCTCAGATCAGCCCATTATAGAAATCTGAAGTCCTCCTGTGTAGGGGGGAGTGAGTATTTTAGGTGAGTTTTGTGCCAGGGTTCTACTGGGTAGGAAATAAATAGAATTCCCTTAAAACCTTTGAACAAAAAAATCCATTTTATTAATTAAACTGAAGAGGAAAGAGGCAGCACATTTCTCCTGATGGTGTCACCATGGTCTCAAACCGCCCCAAAGGTGAACGTGAAGTCCTGTTCCACTCTCCGCTAGGAGGCACAGGGAGACGGTTAGAAGGCAGCAGAGTCTTTGACATCAGTTGATTAGACACTGCTGTGCACCCATCAGCAGAATGAGACAGGTGTCTTCAATCAGTAGAGGAAGTGAACATTTTGCATTACACATGCTACTCTGGACGGAGAATGTGCACCAGAGCATCAGAGCGTGTCAGTAACATGCATGCTTCATCAATTATCCCTCCAGCAGCTATAGCCAGGCCTCATTTTGATTAGGCCAGGCGGCCTTGCCTCCATCTTTGCACTGTGCAGTACCACACAGGGCTTTGGAGCTGTGCTCCAACTCCAGGCAAAAACCTGCAGCTCCACTGCTCCAGAGCTGCTGTGCGCTCCAGCTCCGCTCCAAAGCCCTACCACATAACAATACTAGCAGGCTTCTGCAGTAGCACAGTGCATGGTCTTGGGCAAGACATTTATGCTCTGTGCCCGAGTACCCCGCAATCCGTAACACCGCAATAATTCCGGCCTTCAAGGGGCTGAAGAAGTGAAGAGCACCAGTTGTGAAGAGGAAGTCCTTAATGCTAGATCCATTTTCCCTGCTCAAGGACATGTTCCAGGTCTCGGCCGGCACTACTGCAAAAGCCATTGCAAGCACATGGCTGCGGCTCCGCTCACCGTTTCTTCATCCTGATTATAACAGCCATGTTATAAAACAGAGGATCCCATGCTGGGGTCAGCAGGGCATTGCTGGGGAACTTGGGGAGCGGTTTTGGCCACTAGTGCTGACTTGCCCCTTGTTTCCCAGCTGCGAAACTCCATGAAAGGTCAGCTAACACCCACCTAAAGACTTGCCTACTACCACTATTGTTTAATACCGTTGTAGCACTAACACAACAAGGCTCCAACCAAAACCGTGGCTCTGTTGTGTTAGGTGCTGTACAGACCGAGAGGATGACAAGGTTCCTGCCCCAAAGAGCTTATACAAGCAACTGCTGTAGTTGTCACAGGGATACGTGACCATGACTAGCAGGGCAGGGGAGGTCAAGGCAATCATAACTGGGAGGGGAAGCGTCCATGAGACATTCTCTTCTCAGATGTGGTCATGCTACAAAAGCATAAGAACTGCTGCAAGGAACTCTGATCGCTAAATGGCTCACGCCAGCTTCAGAAACTCATCTCATTATCTCAGCATTAATATTTAATATCCAAACCCGGATGACTCTTTACATCTCCGTCTGTCCCACCCTGTGTTTAAAATAGTGCTTCATAGTTTCAATAGGCTGAGCTTCTGCTCGAGAAGCTATGCTGGACTCATTAGTAAGTCTGATTTCAATTATGAGCAGGCTCAATACATACCTTCCCTTTCTGCCTCTAAGAACCTCCCACCCAGGAAGCTGGAATCAAAGGTACACAACGTAGAAAAACACTGGTCTCTATGTATTGCAAGTGCGACTGTCCCCACATCACCTAGGCAATAACAGTGTGACATAATGCAACAGTACATATGCAGAATCATTCTCCACCACTCCCTCATCCGGTGAATGTGCGGTTCATTTGGAGCATTTCCAATGCTTACTCCACATGCGTGCAAATGGCTGCTCCTCAGATGGTACTGTAAGATTGGAGTTCACCAGCATCTCTACTGGAAGGGTGTTCCATCAGAAGGGGGGCCATGCCAAAAAAGCCACATACCTGGCCATCCCAAGGGTTTCATTTCAGAGTGTCCCTGACAGTCACAGCTTCCACATGGAGGGAGAGGTGGGCGGAGATCGCCATGGGCTGAGCCCCAACTGACTGAAGATTAAGACCAGGACCTTGAAGCAAATCAACTGTGGGAACTAGAGTCGTGCAGACTGCCCAAATGCTGTGCTCAACTGACCCATGGTATCGCCTGGTGGAGATGCTTCATCTTATACCTTATCAATGACCATTAAATATCTAAGGCAGAACTGCCACTTGGACCAGTTAGAGCCTCTTGGCAGCTTTCGCTTTCATTCCCAGAGCTTGCAGTCAGCCTGGAGAGGAGGAATCCATTGACATGGTCCAATAGGAAGGGAAACCGCACTACAGACAACCGAACTCACATGCTGCAGATCTCCTGCTACAAAACACTACCAAACCAAAGGCTTCAACTTGGCTAAGCTACTTTGTATTAATGATTTGGGAAATGGGAAGATCCATGACATACTGCACTTCAGCTACAAACAAACAATGGGGAGGCGGAGCTAGCAGCACAACAAGCTAGCTCAGTATAACAAGCCTACAGGCAACGGCCATCTGAGCTCCACTCCAGAGATGGCTGCATTTCAATGGTGCCAGTTACAGAGAGTTTGGGAAGGGATTTGGATTCTTTGGGAAGAAAGGCACTATAAAAATGTAAATTACAATCAACTTCCTTTCTAAAGCTTCCATGTTAATTTAGATAATTTTCAGTGATCAGTGGTCTGAGCAAAAAGCGAAAATCCCTGTCAAAATTCAACAGCAACTGCACAATATGAAACTAAAGGAGGAACAAACCCTGAAAAACCACAGGGCAGGAATAACAGCCATTCCCAGCACTGTAGCCGTCCTTAGTCAGTGGCTTTTCTATTTGCCTAGTGTTTCCTGCAATGCAAACTCTTTTGGCCAAAAGAGCAGCAGAGGAGCACAATGCATGAAATACACGCGGTGGCATAGGATAGCTTTTGGGACGAATGCTTCCCTCTCTGCCAGCCCACATATTCCCTCCTGTTGCCACACACAAAACCACCCACCATTTCCCCTCTGATTCACTTGAGCGAGATTCTCGTTCCTTCCCTCCAGACTCAGATACTGAGGCAATAGTGGCTGTTATGCTAGCAATGACATTTATTACTTCTGATGTGTAGCAACTGACTAAGGAATTCTGCCTTTGTTTGCTCAAGACTTTTTTTTTTTAGGAACCTTTCCTCAGTGCAGTAGTCCAGAAATCCTTGCAAAACCACTCTTCCATTTGAAAAGATGTTTGTGTCATGAAATGGAAGCTGGCCTGAAGCTCCCAGTAATGTAATCCATCATCACTGAGAACAGCCTACTCTTCTGGGGAAGTCACCAGGTCTTTCATACTTTTGCCAAGTACACATGCTCTGCATGTAGGTTTAACTATTTGTTTGCAGAGGCAATACGCCTTTCCCCTTGCTGAACAAGTCGGTCACCAGGCATGTGCCAAGTTTCACACGCCGCCTGTGCTAGCAGCAAAGCTCCTCTCAGTCTCAGAACCATCGCAGCAGCTGTGCTGATACAATAAGGTCCACACGGATGAATCAGCGCCTGGGGAAAGTGGGATTACGTTGGCGGAAGGTGCCAGCTTCCTCCATCCCTCTCTGTAATTACTCCACATGTGTAGGCAGCTGATTGTAGTGGCAGCATCAGCGAGGGGGAGGCTGACAGCTCTTCCACCATCTCATTAAGTGCAATCATTCTGAGGGCGAGCACCGGTTCTCGAAAATAATTACGAAGGGCCTTCCTAACCAGCGTGCCTCAGGAAAGCCTCAGTACAGGGGCCAAGGACCAAGGCTTCTTCGCTATATAAAATAGCCAAAAGCCAGCTGCCTGCTCAAGACATCGTAATGGAGGACATCAAGGTGCCACCTGCAACAGGAGCTCCAGCCACACAGCATAGCTGGCAGTGAGGAGGTTCCCAGTCAATGGTGCTGAGTTGCTTTCCCTTCCACCCACCTGAGCAGAAAGCGGGTGCCCCCATACTGTGGTCTGCAATTCAGTAACTGCATGGAAGTGGCAAAGAGTTCCATGCTCCCCCCCCCCGCCCATTTACTCAGGATTGGGTCCTGACTCCCAAAGCAAGGCACAGGCTGTTGCAGAAAGCCCACTGGAGCAGAAGTTTGGGATTCAAAGCGGAGTAATGCTTGGACAAAAGAGAACTCAAAATTAAAATGTGAGTGTTTGACCTGGGTGAATCCAGAGCTTAGATCCATTTTAGGAAAGTGCCATCCCTGGGCCACCAGCAAAGACTACCAGACTATCAGCAAGAGCAACAAACCATGGGTCTGTTTAAAATTAAGACTGGAAGAAGAGCTCTGTGTAGCTCGAAAGCTTGTCTCTCTCACCAACAAAAGTTAGTCCATTAAAAGATATTACCTCACCGCTCCTTGTCTCTTTAAAACTAAGACATTTATTGTTGTCCAAGAACTCATGAATATGAACTTAACCTGACAAGCTGTGGGAAGCCTTGCACTCCGTACCCAGTTGCAGTGGGAACTGGCTTCCCTATAGTAGGGTTTGTAAGGAAGCTTTGTTAAGTCTCCTGGGACACATTAGTTCATGTGCCGGTGTCAGCAGATAGTAGCTACTAATACCCCAAAATCGTATCAATAAATACGCAGCAGGAAAACTGCATCGCTAACAAACCGATACAATCCTTGCCCCCAATCGACGCCCTGAGACACTTGCACTAAGCATTCACTGTTTGAAACCAACTCCCGTTGACTTTAATGGAGTTCGATGGGATCCTGAATCTTGATTCCTGGATAAATTTCTTTTGAAGTTTGCTCATGGGGATTAGCAAACATCTAGTTTCTGTAAGGGTCCCAGGCAATAACTCCTGTTGGACGTCTTCACACGGCAAGAGGATTCTTTTCTTTCTACTGACAAACAAGCACTGTTCACAAGGACAGAAATGTTAACATAGCCTACAAGAGTTCAGTGCTTTAGCTTCCTTTAATCATAGAATATCGGGGTTGGAAGGGACGTCAGGAGGTCATCTAGTCCAACCCTCTGCTCAAAGCAGGACCAATCCCCAGACAGATTTTTGCCCCAAATCCCTAAATGGCCCCCTCAAGGATTGAACTCACAACCCTGGGTTTAGCAGGCCAATGCTCAAACCACTGAGCTATCCCTCCCCCCATACAACCCATAAGCATACAACTTCAGTGCCTTAGCTTCATTTGGAATTAAAATACCCGGATCAGGCATGGAGTCGTGCCTTGGAAGCCATTAGGGGCCACATTAGGGAAAGAAAAAAAAGGGACAATACCTTACTCAAAATTCACCCATAATGCCAAGTTATCCTTCTCTATCCTCCAGCTGGTAGAATGTTCTACAAAAATGATCAACGGTGGAACAGTTAACAACATTGCTGTGGTTTAAATTGTTGTCTTCAGAGTCAATGTGATGTTGAGATGAATAGGGTCAGTTCACACTTTTTGAATGTGTGTTCTGTTCACACTGCAAGACGAAATAGGTTTTAACCAGGACAGCTGCATTTTAACCAGGTGCCAGGATTTGTACCCTAGGTCAGGCTCTGAAAGTTATTAATTATTATTTGTCATTACGATTGCTGACTTTCAGTCTGCAAACTGAGTAAAGCAGCACTGTAGTGGTACACATTCAGAAGGTTTTCTTTGCAAGCAAAAGGGTTAAAAACTCAGGTTTGGCTGAGTGTAGACAGTACTGAAACGGATGAAGCCAGTTACAGCCCACAAAGGTGAACTGCCAGATACCAGTGCAATCCCACTCCGAGAGGCCATGCTAACATTTGTGCTTTCTTCCCTGGAGAAATAAATAGCATAAACTTTACTCTGCTGTTTTCAAACTAGAACCCCTTCAAAGTCTCTTTTGGCCAACGCAAACACAAAGCTTAAAAATCAAGTTCAGTTTGTAACTGCCAAGGTAAACAGCGCCAGGGTATCACATGGCCACAACAAACAAGCCACGCAGCAAGTTCACAGCAGGACTGTGTACGGGCTCCCAAAGAAATCCGTACCCACACTGCAAACAGGCTATTAACAGCTCTTCAAAGACAACACCTTCACTAGGGCTGAGCCATCAGCAGAAACCGCTCAGTAGCAATTGACCTTGGAGACTGACCCATACAAATCACTCGATTCTGAAGACTGGTAAGTCCAGTTTACTTATTCAACAGCTATTATCACTATGTTTGCTCAGCTTAAGCACATACATAATTCTTAGACACCAAGTCTTGCCGATTAGCACAATACTCCATCACACAGAACAGAGGAGCGCTCAGACTGCAAGGGAAAGTTAACAGCCATGCATCTGGAATATCCACGGCCAAATAATAACCTGCGTTGCTAGGTTGCTTCCATTAGGTCAGACAATTTTCCATGAGCGAATGCATCCCATGGACACTTGCAATGCTAGCAGAGTTAAATGTTGTCAAATCATAATCTAATTAAACTTTCATAGACATGAGAAAACTCGTTATCAGATTGGGCATGACAACACAGAACAGAAAAGAGGACTTTAGTTCATCATCTTTACTAAAATGGAATTGTGACTGGTCATATGAGGATTATGCCCTAAGGAGATCACAAAGAAAACCAGCCCTTTCAAACTGTGCTGCACTGAATGCTTTGGGCCTAAGGTTTCCTACCACAATTTCACTCGCTTTATGCTTACAAATAGCTCAGTGCTCCAGCCATTTATAAAACAGACAATAGTGTAACTGCTCCAGTTTAATGCACGACAGCATGCATAATATCCTAGGTTAGGGGGATTATATCAGAGTTGGTCATAGGCTCCAG
>NW_020664543.1:2396479-2421572 GCF_002925995.2 Terrapene triunguis | reverse complement strand
GGGAAAGCACAAACCAGTTGTTCTCCTACCCTAGAACCACATTCTTCTCTTTCACTTCCCCTTCCTTCCACTATTGGCCTTCATCCAGCAAACACAGGGGAGCCCACAAGATGCCCAGCTGACTGTCCAGTGTCGCTGCCTTTCTTTGACTCCGGTTCCTGGCCTTCATTTGTACCTGCCCCGTGTAGGTTGTACACTCTGGGGGGCAGGGAAGACAATGGACAAAGGAAGGATGTGGGATGGGGCTTTTTGTTTTGTCTGGCTTGTTAACTAGTCCCAACTGGGAGGACTGGGATTTATTTGCCCTTTGTAAGAGGTGAGCTTTCAAAGAGGAGGGGACCGTGGCATGCGGGTCTGGCTCACGTCCAGGGATGGGGGCCTGGAATGCTACGTTCCATCTTTTCAGGAGAGCCCCAGTAAGGCAGGAAGCAGCAGGTATTCTGCCTTGTTGACCAGTCGGATTGGGAGGGTTCAGAGTTGGAAGAGTGGGTGCTGCTCACTTAAGGGCTACTGGACTTGCCCCTCAATGCTGAGGACACCAGGGCAAGGCTTTCAGATGAGAGGGATGGGAAGAGAGCCATTGTGTGCATCTTTATCACATTATTTTTAGTTGCGTTATGTAAGTGGTTCTTTGCTACGTCATGGGTGGGGGGGGTTCTTGCATTTAATTCCAGTGTGACAGCCCAGCAATTCAAACAAGCTGTTCCTGTGGCAAGGAAGATAAAAGGATTTGTAATTTTTTGTCATAAAAGAGGCCTTTTGGGAGGCCCCTCGGAGAATGTCTCACATCTAGCGCTAGTCTTGTATCAGAGCTGCTCTCTTTCCTATCACCACATTTCTGCTGCTGCTTTGTATGCCTTAGCCCCAGGAAGGTTGAGCACGGAGAGGGGCTCCCCTGATCCCCAGCTGGAAGCATCCAGTGACTCTTCTCCTTTTCATTAGAAGAGGAGGATTTACCCAATTGTATCTGCCCTAAGGAGTTGAGCTAATCCCAGAGTAGAACCCTCCTTCCCAGCAGCAGGCCTGCTGAGCACTTTCAGGGTGTGTGGCCATAGCAGGCCCCGTGCCATCCACTTCCTTTGGATTGGTTTTCTTAACTGTCCATTTGTTTCCGTGCTTCACTGTGCAAGCATCAGGCAATGGCAGGAATGTACCGAGGTCACTGTGGGGTTACAGTTTCATCCATTTTACATTATTTTCCTTGGGCACCTTCAGCCTGCTGTTTGCAAACCAGATTTCCGAGAAATGTCAATGGTTCGCTTGTGTCTGTTGCAGAAATGCAGCCTCGCTTTCCATGGGCAGGGGAAACAAGCTAGAAAACAAGGGTGAGAAATCTCCTGGAATACTCTCCCAGGGGATCTGATGGGAGTCCTGTCCTATGAGACATTCAAAACTAGAGAGAAGAAAGCAATGGAGAACACAGAGTAAGGAACAATCCTGGACTGACCCCAAGAAGATAGATCAGATGGAACCTCATGTCAATATTCTCTATATTATTCCTGGAAAGATACTGGAACCAATTATTAAACAATCAGTTGGAAGCACCTAGAGGATAAAGGATTACGGAATAGCCAGCATGGATTTGTCAAGAAAAAGCCATGGCAAAGCAACCTCACTTCCTTCTTTGACAGGGTTACTGGCTTAGTGGATGGGGGGAAGCAGTAGATGTGATATGGCTTTTGACACAGTCCCACATGACATTCTTATAAGCAAACTAAGGAAACATCATCTAGATGAAATTACTATAAAATGGGTGCACAACTGGATGAAAGACTATATTCAAAGAGTAGTTATCAATGGTTTGCTGTCAAACTGGGAGAGAATATCTAGGGGGTCCTGCAGGAGTCAGTCCTAAATCTGGGACTAGTCAATATCTTCATCAGTGACTTGGATAATGAAGTGGCGAGTATATTTATAACGTTTGCAGATGACACCAAGCTGGGAGGGGTTGCAAGCACAAGGAGGACAGGATTAGAATTCAAAATGACCTTGAGAAATTGGACAATTAGTCTGAAATTAATAAATTGAAATTCAATATAGACAAGTGCAAAGTACTTCACTTAGGAAGGAAAAATCAAATGCACAACTACAAAATGGGAAATAACTGGCTAGGTGAGACTACTGCGAAAAGGATCTGGGAGTTATAGTGGATCACAAATTGAATACGAGACAGTAATATGATGCAGCTGTGAAAAAGGCTAATATTCTGGGGGTGTTAATGGGAGTGGTGTTTGTATGACATAAGAGATAACTGTCCTGCGTTACTTGGCACTGGTGAGGCCTCAGCAGGAGGACTGGGTCCAGCTTTGGGTGTCACACTTTAGGAAAGATGTGGCTAATCTGGAGAGAATGCAGAGAGCAACAAAAATGATCAAAGGTTTAGAAAAGCTGGTCTATGAGGAAAGGTTAAAAAACTGGCCTTGTTTTGTCTTGCGTAAAGAAGACTGAGGGGGGACCTGATAAGTCTTAGATCTGTGAAGGGCTGTGATAAAGAGGATTATGATCAATTGTTCTCCACATCCACTGAAGGGAGGACAAGAAGAAATGGGACTTAATCTGCAGCAAGGCAGATTTAGTTTGAATATTAGGAAAAACTTTCTCACTCTGAGGGTAGAATAGGCCTCCAAGGGAGGTCGTGGAATTCCCATCGATTAAGAGCAGCTTGGACGAACCCCAGTCAGGGATGGGCTAGGTTTACTTCGGTCCTGCTTCAGCGCAGGGGGCTGGACTTCGCGAGACCCCTTCCAGCCCCACGTTTCTGTGATTCTATAACGAGCCCAACATTAGTGAAGTTATACCAACAGCTCTGAAATAGTTGAGGTTAGAAGCATCTCACAGGGGAGTCCTACTGTAGTCTACATTACCCCTTTGGAGCTCTGCCTTTCATATTCAGCTTCCTGCAGAATTCCTAATATGAATCTGGGCTCCCCACATTCCTCTCATGGGACCCCCAGTTCCCTTTCTGTCTGAGGGGGTTTTCTATCCGAGAGAGAACGTATCCGCTCACAGCACATTAACATCCGCCTCCAGCTGCCGCTGGGGTGGAGCGCAGTTACTGTAGCAACACCATGTTATGTAATCCACCCAGTGTGACTGCAGGTGTGTGTGCGAGTGAGCTACTTTAAAAGTTCCATTAGGGCTTCTTTTTAATGAGTACACTATGGTGACATGCTAGCGCTCCTAGGTGGGTCACGCACTCGCTCATTGCAACACATTCACTGACAAAAGAGCTATTCAACAGCTTGAACAAGCACAACCAAGTAACAGAGAGAACCTGTACCCTAGATGCAAAGTTACAGCCAAGCAGTGAGGTTGGCTGGGGTCTCGTTGTTGAGGGGAGGAGCTGCTGGGGGAAAGGAGACTGAAAGAACCAGGTCTGAGGCCGCATTTGAACAGCTGGTAAAACTTCCAGGCAGTGAGATGTAGCCAGCTGTGGACTTGTTCCCCCTGAGGAGGGCCGGGACATTCAATGAAAGGCAACACATTTCAAAGCTAGAAAAGGAAACACATGGACACAACTCACCAGTGGAACTCACTGCCACAAGATACCATCAAGCCAAGAGCTCAGCCAGATTTCCAAAAGGAATGAGACATTTATATGGGTAATGAGAACATACACAATAGATCTGATTAAAAGAAATAGGGATATAAACCCTCTGTCTTAGAGCATGAACCAGTCACTAACTGATGGGGGCTAGAATGAAACAGGTTATTCCACAACTACCCACTCCTCAGTTCTTTGTATCTTTCTCTCAAGCAGCTGATGCTGGCCACTGGTAGAGACAGGATACTGGGCTAGATGGGTCACTGGTCTGGTCAGGTAATTCTGTGTTCCCATTGCTTGGCACATTTCAAATAAGACAGGACAATAAATGCCGCTTGTCCATGTACTACAGGGAGTAAGGCTGCATTTACAGATGGATGGACTAGATCTAATGACCTCTTCTGTCATTAATTTCCATGATTATATGACACCCAGTCGCCATATGGGAGAGGCAGACACACGCTCGCTCACTCTGTAGATTTTAGGCTCTTAGAGACTCTCCCTTTAAAATCCCATCTCCGCTCTGACAGCAGCAGGTAGTCTAAAATACATACTCAATCTTCCCTCTTTGGCATGTACTGAAATTAGAGGATACTCAAGAAAACAAGATTTCAGGTTAGTCTCATTAAGCCCCTCCAAATGATGTGATATGAGGCAGAAATGTACCTGCAAGTGTCAGCTTGTTAAATGAGATTACCAGGAAATTTGCATGTTGCATCTCTCACGCAGATGGCTTCCCCACTAGGGTCCTAATACGCTGCCTGCTGCGTGCACTGCCTGGATATGCTGCTAAGAATCATTTATTTTTAAAAGAATTTTAACATGATTTTCTGAAATCTGATTTGTCCCTTTTGGGACCGTCCTAATGGGCTAGAGCGAAAGCAGTGGAGTGAACTGCTTTTTCTTATGGATTTTCTTTCTGCACAGGGGGCATTTTATCTTGCAGCTAAGTTTTGGTTGGGAGCAAAATCCTGTCCCCTTTGGCAAGCTGGTATTTTATGTGGTCCTTATGGCCAGTAACTGTTTTGGTCTCTGGATTTCATGAGTTTACAGCGTTTTTTTCCTCCCCTGGGGCTTTTTGTTTGAAAACGTGAAAAGGATGTTAGATTTTTTTGTTTGTCTCTTTCTGAGGGCATCGGCAGGGAACAGCCATGGGAGGGTCCTGCCAGGCAAAAATTCTCACCACTGTCCAAACTGTCACGAAGTCTCATTCTGGCACTTTCACGGAAACCCAGATCAGTTACCGCATCCATCGATCTTTTTTTGGTTAATTTGTCATATTAGTGGAATGATCACTCACCATACGGGCACCCAAGGGTTAAACCAAACTGCTGATCCGAAGGAAGCAAAAGCTTTCCCCAGATACAGTAACCACCCTGGAACCAGGGCCGCCCGGGGGGGGAGGAGGGCAAGTGGGGCAATTTGCCCCAGGCCCCACGGGGGCCCCCACGAGCATATAGTATTCTAGAGTATTGCAACTTTTTTTATGGAAGGGGCCCCCCAAATTGCTTTGCCCTGGGCCCCCTGAATCCTCTGGGCAGCCCTGCCTGGGACAGTCCTTGCCATCCAGTGGATGTACATAGTAGTGTAGAACCGGGGCTCCTGAGGGTCTGAAATACACAAGCCATTGAAACAAACAGAGGAAACTGATCTATTTAAAGCTTTTGTGTGTGCTTTACTGAGCTGTACTGAAGTACAGAAATATGAACACCATAAACATATCTAGTGCACAGAGTCTTATATCTCGGTGCTGTTTTAATTCTTGTTTAGAGGATTTGGCTATTGTTCATTTGTTGAGGTCATAAACTATTAAAGATCTAATGTTATTGGGGCCCTTTCATTTTCCAGACTTTCCTGAATTTCTAACGCTTCATAGCTGTCACCCAAGTGCCGTCTTAAAGAACAATGGGATGTGGGGAAAGATCAGCAAGGGTATGTGTAAGGGGAGCCGCACTGGCTTCTGGAGGTTATTCCCACGGCTGCATTGTTGAAATAAGCGGAGGTCAGAAATAGCAGCTATGATTTATTATTGTTGTTGTTCAGTCCTGCCCATGTGCTGGGCACTGTATGAACCGCAGGGAGACACGGTCCCTGCCCTGGACAGCTTCCACACTAAGAGAGACGAACGGACACAGAGCAGAGAGGAAAGAGGAATGACAAACAAGACAAGTGGGCAGGTGGCAGCTGCCAGCATCCTGCTAATGCAAAGCGTTAATCACACATACATAAATAATATATCTCTGTGTGTGTGTGTTCTCTCTCTCTCTCTCTCTGTCACACACACACACACACACACACACACACACACACAGTGTCTAAAAGCTATGCTCTAGTTCAAACAAGAGTTACGGCTTTGAGTCAGGAATCACTGGGGCGGGTCCATGGCCTGTGCTGGATCACACTGGTCCCTTCTGGCTTTAAACATCTATGAATCACTAAGCAACTAGCAACCCACAGCCACCATATAACAGAGGAATAACAAGCTCCAGGGCTTATCCCAGCCCAAGTGATGAACGAGCACCAACTAGTCACAGCCCCGTCCCTGCTCAGATCAACAGCCCGAGGCACACACAGCACCCAAAGGGCCCCACCTCGTGGGTGGAAAAGCTGCAGAGGCTGAGTCACCATGAAGACAGGTTCCGTTCCGCAGCTCCAAGGCCACAGACTAAACACTCAGTTATCGAGGGAAAGACCCACACGTGTTCATTCTTCAGAGGCACCTGCAGCTCCACCTCAGCAGCTGGAATGGCCGAACCACCAACGGAGCGCAAACCCTATTTGAATCACAGCCCAGCCATCAAGCTGGGAGCCCAGGCTAAGCAAGAGGGTTTACACTTACAGTGCTGCAGCTGCGCTTAGTGAGGACGCTACTTACGCCCACGGGGGAGCTTTTGCGGGCCGCGTGGGGACTCCACCTCCCGGAGAGGCGGGAGCAGCCCTCCCCGCGACACAGCGCAGTGTCTAACTGCATCGCTCGAGAGTGCGGAAGCAACGCCGTTAAACCGACATACGTTGGTAGTGTAGACAAAGCCTTAACGACTCTGATTTTAACGGTCCCAGTTGAACACACAAAATCTCTCACCCAGAGGGAGCGACTTAACCTTCTCAAGGGCAGAGCCTGTCGCCCCTTTGGTGCATGCTTCACCTTACGCATGCTAGGTGGCCCATTGAAGCCAACGTGACTGGCCAGGAGTCTGCCCCAAAGCCCACCGAAGTCACTGGTTTTAATCAGCTCTGGCTCAAGCCCTGCATGGGTCAAGTTAAGCGCCTGCATAGACGTTTGCAGGACTGGGGCCCATCGGTTACTCCAATGGAAGGGACTTGCGTTGTACGGAGGTGGGCCTGGCTCATCAAAATACAGCCAGGGAATAACGAACAGCAATTTACTTCAGTGTCTTAGGAGTAATACAAGCAGAAACATTAGCAATCAGATATAAAGCTGCTCTCTTGGCAGTTGGCAGCTATCGCATAGAGATGAAGGTACCATGGTGATGAACACACAAACGTCTGGAGAGAGACACAGCTATAGATAGTTGAGGCAGGAGAAAAAACGATATGAGGGGGCACTGTTTGAAAGTCCTTGAAATCAAAGTGTTTAGGGTGGGTTTTTCCCATGCACCCGTGTGGGCGCAGACACCCCATGGCTTCTCAATGGCCATGTGCTGCAAAGCCACTTGGGCGCCACTGAAAATCACACCCTTACAATAGTTTTTCAAATATTTAAATTAGCCACCAACTTTTTGAAAAGGATTTAACCTTGCGTCACGCTGAGTCTCTAATGTCCAGCGTTTCCCAGCCCCGACGCGCATTTCCTCTGCTTTATTTTGCATCAAATGAGGGCGTCTGCTGGGGCAAAGGTATGCTGGCTGTGACCAGCCCAGTTCATCCAATGGAGCGTCTGACGCAGTGATGCTAACGTGTGTTGAAAGTTCCTGTTTCCCGATATTTTCATAGGCAGTGTCGCTGAATACTTTTAGTTACTAACCTACACCAGTGTGTTATTGTGTTGGGGGGGAGGGGCTGAGCATGGCCATTCAACGATTCGGGCGCCGGGGCACTAGCTGCTGTACAAATGGGTAGTAGGAAGATAGTCCCGGCGGCAGAGAGCTTGCAGCCCTGTAGATGAAACAAAGAGGGGGGCAGGGGCAAAGATGAGCAGGTTTCTTCAACCCTGGCCTTTTCCTCTGAAATACAAAGGGCAGCAGAGGCTGGGCAGTAAACTCATGCTGTGCTGGAAGCTGGTGCCAGTATCAATATCCATCCCTGACCTCCAATGCATATTCCCCAGTGACAACAGGAACAGTAGTAATTCCTGAAAATCAACCCTGACCCTGCCTAGGGTGTGCGACTAGAACACACTGGGGGTGGGGGTGCGTGCGGGCGCACACACGTGGCTAACCTGTAGTGCCCACTGGATGTTCTTCTCTCTTTTCCCTGGGGCGCAGGGTGGGGAGTGCGTTTTAGTTCTAGGGGGTTGGAAAGGTCTGTATGTTTTTGTCAATTGAAGTGGAAATGTGTATGTGTATTTTTTTAAATATAACACAACCTGTAATACAGCTAGAGCATGGGACAGGCAAACTCCACTCTCCTGCTCCAATGTGTCACATACCCCTGTGCTGCTAGAGTAAAGAAGCGTCTCCTTTCTCTCAACCAAGAGGTACGTCTGTGCTGATTACAACGCCGTCCCAGGTAGCTGTAGAGCTGTCTTGTGAGAGTGAGGCCCGGGGTTGCAGAGCGTGGGCTTTAGCATGGTTAGAAGATGAGAGCCGGCACAGAGCAGAATACGGCAGAGACCAGCAAGCTAATGTCTTCAGAGGCCTTCTTGGACTGGGCACCTGCAGACTGCAATGAACCTGCCACCACCATGCCTTGCGGACGGTCCTTTCCTGTCAGCCTTGCTTTAAATAACAGGCTCGCTGAGCCCCTCCTGCTCAGACCCTTGGGTTGTCCCTGCAATCACACCCGATTCTCTTCCTCGTCCTCCGGGTTAATTTCACTGCCAGCTCAGCCGTTGGCTTTGCTCAGGGAGAGGGCTCAGTTCCAGCTCCTCTGGGACAAAGCCTGCAGTCAGGTAGCACATCAAACTGGGGGGCTGGCGAGTGAAACAGCAATTTCCCCCCCCAAACGCCCAGTGGTGGGGAACGCCGGGAAGAGGCCAGAAGGATGGAAGGATGGGAGGACTAGATGGATAGTGAGGCCAAAGCAACCATGAATAAAGAGAAGTTAATTGATGCTGGGGGCATGGGAAGAGGGAGGGAAGCCAGATGGATGGATAGGAATTCATTGTAGGAGGGTGCAGGGAAGGCATGAAAGGGACAGAGAGCTGGGCTGATAGCGATGTGCTGGAAAACAAGACAGATCTGTCAGTATCACATTCCACTGACCCCACTGGGCCCTTGGAAGAAAAGCAAATAAACGCTCGAAAGCCAAGAGCGAAACTCACCCTCTGCTCCAATGGTGGCTCTGGGGTAACCCACTGAGCAGCAGCTGCGACTTGTGACGCTGTCAGCGAGCCGGGGAGGTCAAGGGGGAGAGAGACACAACAGACTCCTTGCTCCAGACGCTGCCTTGGTGTCACTCCCATGGAGATGAAAGGCTAATCCTAGGCCAGTAATGCTGAACTACAATCCGCTAGGAGCTCCCAGGGGCAGTTTTTGGAAGCAGGAATAGTTTGTGTGATTGGGATGCTGGGACGTGTGCATCACGTTTTTAAACAGAGATGTGCACAGGGCTATTTGGACAGCATCTCTGACATGCCGAGAGCCACAACAGGATCACTATGGGTGCGTTATGGATTCATTAAGGGCCCAGCGCACGCCCTTGCACGCGCTGCTCAGCTGTTACGTCCACTGATTTCATTGGGGCTGCTCACACAGAGAGGTCACACCCAGCAAGTGTAAAGCTGGCAGACTTGGCTCCTTAGCTAAGCAAAGCAGAGATGGGCTGTCGCTTCCTGAGGCATTGGTAATCCTCACGGCATCTCCCAGGCGTTTCAGGCCCAGGGCAGAGTCATTTACTTCCTCCTCTCAAACAATGGCAGGACAGCTGCAGCCCTTCAGTGTAGACACTGCAGGGACAGGAGGGGCTCTCCCCTTGCTGTAGTTAATCCACCTCCCTGGAATTCTAACATCAGCCCAGCACTGGCTATATCGGGGCGTAACTCCGTCCTGGGGGGACGGATTTTTCACTACCCTGAGGGACACAGCTGGGTCAACTTCGATTTTTAGCCTAGACCTGGCCTATGGTTGCCCTAAACTGGGACGTTGTCAGTGTGCTACTGCATATCCTGGCTCACCTCAGCCGTGAGGGCCAGAAAGGAGCTGTCTGCTGAACGGCAGCACAGGACAGACACCTGTAGGCAACCCCGAGCTCTTCCTGAAAGAAAGCCAGGATCAGGCCGTCTGTGCAGCAGGGCAGGACATGGCTGTAAAACTTGGGGGAGCCATAACGCATGTCCATGGTGGCAGATGAGCTTGGGGAACCCCCAACTCCAGTTCGGTGCTGGTTGAGTGGGCTAGAAGTGGGGTGGGGTGGGAGAGATTGGCCGAGCAGAGGCACATGGAGACAGTGCTAAGTTTGCGAGGCGCTAGCCAGGTTAGAAATCTGGGAGGAAATTGATCTGCACTTCCCCCTGAAGTCCCAGGGCAGCGGGCTGGTGACTCTGGGACTTCTGATCTGTCACTCAAGGTACCGCTCCCATCACCTGCCAAGCTCCATGTATCACGGGCGTCGTCCACACTGCACTAAGAGTCAGGAAAGGTCCCAGAGACCCAGTCCCCCAGCCTGGTCCCAGAGCTGCTCGGCTCCCAGCCACACTTGCTATGGGAAATGGCACAGATCAGTCCCACCAGCCGAGCTAGCCAGTGAGACAAGGCCACGTAAAATACGTGACTAAGGGAACAAGACAAAGCGCCCCCAGGGTGGGTTTCTCAGCAGGGGGCACTGCAGCTTGGCCTCGGAGCTGCCACTAAGACGTGTGCGCAGCGGATTAACCCTGCCTGGCCGTATTCAGCCTGCAGATCGTTTGGGGCCATAGCCCTTAGGAGCATCCCCCTCTTCTCCCACCCACACATCCTAGCTTAGTGCTGTTAGCACTGCCCTGCTTCCCGCCTCCGCCAGAGCCCGCGTGCTCCTGCCATTGCGGCCTGGGGGAGTATCTGACCAACTACAGCCTTTCCTCCAGGAGGCCGGCTCTGATTCTCCCACCGCCCCCAACACATCCACACGAAGGGCACAGGCGGGATCTCCTGAGCTGCACGGCGTGTTCCTGTGACTGGGAATGTTGCATCACAATCACTGTCGCAAACCCGCAAAATGTGCTGGGAGCCCAGCTGAGCCTGCCTCTGCCCGAGGGGCTGGTCTCGCAAGTCCTCAGCGTAGCCCAGTGGTTACAGCAGAGGGCCTCAAAGCCAGAGCTCCTGGGTTCTCTGTCTCTCACTGGGGTGCGGGATCACGGACAAGTTACTTCCCTCTCTCTCTGCCTGGATTTTTCCCATCTTTACTACGTTACCTACCCTAATTAATGCTTGGCCAGTGATTTTGAAAGGCACAGTATCATTATGAAGATGGTAGAAAGGAAAGTGGGGGGACCCCAAAAATATAAGCTGTACATTTCCTGGCTCAGCGTTCACAGGGGAGTGTAGAAAGCCCCCTGCTCCCACCAAGGGAGAGATACAGAGCCAGTGACTCTAAGGCACCAGCTGGCAGCATATGCAGCGTGAAGGCAGGGGTCACCTGTTGCCTTTGGTCCATTGCCCAGGTGCAAACACTGGGAAGCTGCATGCTTCACCCCCAGGGCTAAACACACCTAGATCCAGCGGGAGATTAAAGGCCTGAGACGTCAATGGAGTCACTGATTTTTATCTGAGCACTTCCACTGTGGGCGCATCCGAAAACATCTGGACAAGTGGGGGGGTCTGTGACCTCTTCAGCCTTTGTCAGAGCTAAGCCCCTCTCCCCTTTCCAGCCTGCCCCAAAATCCAGCTGTGTTGGCATAGAAACGACAACGGGCCTGGTGTGGCGTCATCACAGCAGTTACACAACTCAATTAAATATAGACTAAAAGGGCTGCAGTGATTTCAAAAGAAGAGGGTGTTCAGGCCACGAGGGAGCGTGTGTGAAGAAAGCGTCTCCCCCACACAAGGCACCGGCTTCCGGGCAACTCCCAGAAGAGCGAGGGGAGGGGAGGGGATCATCATGACTTTTTAAAAAAGCCAAGGGCTGTTCAGAGGCACCAGTACCTCGTGGACAACTCTGAATAACGTTCTATTTAAAGGCAATGCTGCTTGCATAACGTCTGCTGTCATTCCCTCTCCCCCTCACAAACATTATTCCCAGGAACAAGATCTGTGCACCCGCAGAATTCACCTGCTCCCTGAGGCCCAGCATTGGGCGAGCTCCGTGGGGCGAAGCCGGCGTCTGAAGCCAGGAAGGAATGGGCAGCAGCAAAGGCCCCTCCGGAACAAAGATAGTCTCTCCAGCAACTACAGGACGGAAAGGTGGCACTGCACTGTCTCCCAGCAGACCCGCGCCATCCCTGACTTCTGCCCGGGGTCAGATGATCTTTCCATTTCAAAACAAGTCACGTTAAATGCTGTGGTGCTTGGATCCTGTGCTGACTGCCGCATTAGAAATACCACAGAGACTCACGATCAACAGCTCGGCTAGAAATGACCAATCACCAGTCTCTGTAAATGTTAAGGGGCTACAAGGGAGACAAGACGGGTCAGGTAAGATAGGTTATTAGATCCCCCCCTCGGTTGGTGAAAGAGACAAGCTTTCAAACTACACAGAGCTCATCACAGGCTATGGGGCTGCAAGTCACTCCCACCGTCCCCTTGGCTTGTGAATGGGCATCTTTAAAACCACATTCTTTTGGTGGTGACAAACCTTTGCACTAACCCTGCTGGGCAGCGTCCCGAGCGGGGAAGACGGTATCAAACATCCTGTGCAGTGACGCTGCCAGGGCTGTGGTGCAGGGGAGGGGAAGCGTAGGGGGAGTGGGGAAGTCTCTAGGGATGCTTTGTGTGGGTGGTAGAGACAGTGGGAGCAGCATGAGGCTGCTTGGTGTAAGAGGGATTTCATTAGTGACATGCACTGTTTCTTCAATGAATTTCTTTGAGGAGGAAAGATGCTTGAATGAAGTATCTGGCCAAGTACAATCCAGCGGGAATGGATCCAAATCCAGACCCCCCACCTCCCCCCACCCTTGCACGGCTGGGCAAACAGTCCCAGGAAAAGCCATGTCAGCTGGGGGTCAAGAGCAGCCGAGACCTCTGGGCGTTTGATCCTCTTGGGCAGAGAACTGCACACGATGCCCCGGGCCATAGTGGAAGGGGTGGCCAGGGTCCTGCTGGAGGAGGCAGCTGGGATCCCCCAGCACCAGCCTCTTGGTTCAGTCAGTGGAGTAGGTGTAACTCCCAAACCACCCCCGGCGGGGCGGAGAATCGCATCGAGCCCCACACGCTATGCTGCATCCCATTACCCCAGTCCGCGGGTGCCCCCGTTCGCACCTTGTGCTGCTCTCTATCCCTCCAAGGGCCGGGGGTTGCCGGGCACGTGCCTGGTTTTAAAGACACCGCATTACCAGGCCCCGAACATCTGTTCAAAGTGGTGGAGCGGCTACTGGCTACAGCCTTCTTCGCTGTTTCAGGAACGCCCGCGAGGGAGGCCCAGCAAGGCTCAGGAGAATCTCCTGAGCAAGTGGCTGAGCAGGGAACGTGATAACCACGCGGCAGTCCAGCCAGGCCCCACCGCTATTAATGAAAGTCGGAACTAACCTGCAGCTCAGCCTTCCAGCAGCCCCGTTTCCTCACCTTGTTCATTCTTACCGAGGGCCCCTGACAAAGAGCTTGTTTTCAAGGCAAAATTGGAACCATGGAAGGGGGAACTTCCACCCCCAGCCCCATTCTGCCATGCTGGAATCACCCCGGTTGCAGACCAGGCACCTGCATGCACCCCTCCTCCTTCTCCAGACTCCGACTTGCCCAGGGACACCGGAGGCTGTTTTACACTTGGAGCAGCTCTCAGCCCAGCGCCTCCCCTCCACCACTACAGGGGGTGAAGACAATCACAGCCGGCTGAAGCGACGGGTTTACACCGGATTTACCCTTCATTCTAGCTGCCAGTAGCAACTACGGTTTAGTATACACCGTGCACCACATCCACACGCTCCCAGCTCTCTCTCTCCATTTTACCTGGCTGCAGTTTGCACCCAAGCCACACCGCAGTCTTGGCAATAGTGCCGTAACTTGTTAACAAAATTCTGCTCCTCAGATCCACCCAGCTGGGGTTGCTCTGTGCTACAGGAGTGCAGGTTCTGGCCATTCCTTTCCCAGCTCTCCCCCGTCTGTAGGGAGGAGGGCTGGGTGGGAGATGGAAGGCCCCTCTCAGTCACTCAAAACACATTTATCATGACAATCTGATTACGGAAGCTGAATTGGGTGAAACCATTAGAAATGCTTTATTGTTATAACACACCACAGAGGTCACGCTCCCCTCCTGGCTTTTCCTCCCAAGGAGACACGCAGCATGAGCTGTTGGATACAGGGATTAAAACAGGAAAGGGTTGGCAGAGCAGGAAGTGGTCATTTCACTGTCTTGACCAATGCAGCATGCTGCATTAACCCCTTCAGTGCTGACCCAACTGCCTGTCTGGGATATGAACCCAAAAAAGGGTCATGAGCAAAAGATCACGGAGGATAGCAGAACATTTAGGTCCCTGCCTGGCACTTCAGTGCACCTGACACGTCAAGAGTGCTAATTCCCCTAAGCCTGGCTTGCACGGCCTTTGTTAGCACGACATTCACTAAAGCCCAGAGGCAGAGCAGAAGCGCGTTTCCATCTCTCCTCTGACACGATGATAAGCGATAGCCCTGCCTGAAGGAGCGTGCGCACCATCGGAAAGGCCTTGCACTCTTCTCCATCGCCACAGTCCAGCATCTACTCCGACTGGCCAGAATGAGTCAGCTAGAGTGAAATGAGAGTAGCCACAGAAGGCACTAGTGAGAGATTAAATACATAAAGAATGTGTTCTTCCAAAAAAAACCCCCACACACACTGAGCTTGTGAGGACAGCGCTCCCTCTGGTGGAGAACGTGCATATTGCAGAGACAAGATGTGTGAGGGTCTTTTAGTGCCGTGGGTCTCAACCTGTGCTCTGCGGACCCCTAGGGGGTCCATGGACAGTGTCTAAGGGGACTGCAAAAGAGACTGAAAACGTACTGAACAGAATTCAACTACAGATTTCCAAGGGGGTCTGCACCCCATTAAAAAAAATGTTAGGGGTCCCCAAATGAAAGGAGAGAACCACGGTTTTATTGGACCAGATCTGGTGGTGAGAGAGACGCTTTCAAGCTTACACTGAGCTCTTCTTCAGGTCTGGGAAAGGTACTCTGAGTATCACGACTATATACAAGGTGGAACAGATAACTGCTTATGCTAAACATATTATAAAGAGACAACTCAAAGTGACCTGGCCTGTTAACACCTTTGCAGTAATACTATTGAATGGTCTCTCACAACATGTGTTAACTGCTTATGCTAAATCATCTCTTCCACCTTGGACTTAGCTGTGACCCTCAGAGTACCGCTCCCAGACCTTAACAAGAGCACTGTCTGGCTTAAAACCATCTCTCTCACCACCAGAAGTTGGTCCGATAAAAGAGATTCCCTCACCCACCTTGTCTCTCTCATATCCCGGGACCAACACGGTGACAACAACCCTGGAAACATGCATACTGCAGGACATTCAAAGGCTTGAACTGGCAACAAAGTCTACTTTTAAAATAAATGGGGGTGGAGGGAATAAAGAGCTGACTCACTCACTTTACCTCTTGCCTGTCAAAGCCGGGCTTAAGGGCCAGTTCCCTGGTAGCTCCAAAGAGGACTAAGATGACACACACAGAAAGGGGAACATGTTAGCCCTGATCTGTTGGTTCCAGAAAGAGCTGGGTTAAATGACACTGAACAGCAGTGCCACTTTCACTGTGAAAAGCAGAGTCCCCCGGAGGGCCCGAGCTGCTGTGAGGGTGAGGGATCTCGCAGCACCCATTTGTGCCTTGGCTTTGCTGGAAAACACAAATAGGGATCCACTGCTAAAAGCCTAAAAAGATCAAGTTCCAAGGGGCCTGCCACCTAGAGGACTCTCCCATCTCTTGCAGGAGTGAGACAGCTCAGAGCCCAGTCCTTGGAATTCCCCACACAGAATCAGGGAAAACAAGATTTTAAAGGAGTACTTTTGCTGTTGGCCCTTCGCTACTGGAAAGCGGCACAGCCCCTGGGAATATTTATTATCTAGCACCAAGTCGCATATTCCCCCAGAAGCATTCACCTAGCAGCACCCAAAGAGCTCTCTGGCTACCTTACATCCCAGTGCCCCATTGCAGAGAGGGTGAATTGAAGGGTGGCTTCAAGCAAGGGACACTATGCCAAGCACTGCTGGTGGCAGGCCCTGCTCAGGCTGACAAGGCGAGGTTGCAGACATCCAGCAGAGCATGCTGGTTTCCAAGGACAGAAACCCAGATGCAACCTACCAGCCCAGGGACAGTTTCTGTGAACACAAGGTCAGTTCAGGACAGAGAGTAAGCACCATTCAGGCTTTGCAGCCTGGGCCTCAGGTTTCTGTCTGATTCATCAGCCACCCTGTCCTGTATCCTTCTGCACCATGGGGAAGTGCAGAGCTGTCCTCTGCAGCTCAGTGGAATCACACATTTAACTTCTTTTTGCAAACGTGGAACATAAAAGTACACAGGATCTTTGTGGTGATAATTTAAGAAACCACACACTTTGTTCCCAGGTACAGAATCAATCACCTGTTCATACGCACTCACGCGTTCCACCCCCCTCCCCACACACACGTGACACAGAATGGGGAGTGCGGATATCTGAAAGCAGAAGCCATTTCAATCCATCTGCATCTTGCAAAGGTGAGTCCACCTCTGGTGGGGAGCAGAGCAGTCGGGGGACAGCTTTTGAGCAGTATCCTAAGCCAGTGAGTCCCTGTTCTAGTTTTAAGAGGCTCATCAGATTCCTAGAATTTACGTTCTGCTCGGTCACACCTAGCACCATAGGTTTCCACAGGCAAATGGGCAACAGTGCGAGAGCGGAATAAGACACATTCTGACTCGTGGCCTGGTAGGAGACTTGGCCTTTTCCATCTCACTGCAGGGCAACTTTTCTCTCACGAGTGCTGTTGCGGCCTATTGTAAATCAGGCCAATTGGCCTGTCGAGAGCACAGAGATCCCAGCCCAGAAGAGTGCTGGCCTCCCAGATAAGCAAGTTTTAAAATGAGATTCAACGGGAGGAAGTTCTCTGCTAGCAGCCTCACCACACCCACTTTTGTGCCGGGCCCAGCGTCATAACAGCTTCACTACACCTCACTCAAGGGTGCTTGAGCTGCAAGAGATTTCAAGTAGTAAAACTTTTCTCCTCATCCCTACAGGCTTCTCCTTCAGCAGAGAGGCTGTCGCTACCCACAATGTCACTGCCTGCAGGAGGTCAGAAGTGATGCTTGTGCTCAACTTGGCTGCATGCTGCCCATGCCCTGAGAGCGAGCGCTCAGATCCCAGTGCCAAGCCAGACAGTCTGATTTAGACAGTGGAGCCCCAGCCAGACGAGGAAGATCAGAGGGACACAGAGGATCACAGCCAAAGGGAAGGTCTGATGGGTTCCTAGCAGTGCCGTGTAACATAGTGACTATGAAAACCATTTTTCACACTCCAGTGTTCCAAGACCAGCACATGGGCTTCTAACAGATCGGTAATGGCAGCACTGGCTGCACAGGCAGATCTGCACTTGTTAGCAGCCTGTAGAAAGCATTTGGCTTTGGAAGTTTTAAAGTCACTGTTTAATCCAGAGACAGCGCAGCTGAGTGTGTTTAGAATTTAAATTACAAAAAGAAAGCACTAGAAAATAATCTTGATACAAGAGCGATCATCTGCTGAGATTCCCTGCCCTGCGCAGGAAACCTCACTCCAGCACATTCGCCCAGCGCAGCTGGGATGCTACTGAGGCGTTTCCTGTTCCCAGGGCATGCTGGGATTCCAAACGGTCCATGATGGAAATATTTGGGGTTGTCCCCAGGAGTGGAATTAAGATGCTGCCACCAGTTCTGGCTTGGCCTTGATCTTGACAGGTGATGCTTCTGTGGAAGAAAGTTCAGAATAAGAGAAGATAGAGAGTCAAGTCCTGCAAGAGAAACAGGACTCATCTCTCGTGTCTCTGCAAGGGAGGAGCACTCCACCAGCACCTGGGAAATCTACTGAACGATACACCAAGAGCAATTCTATTTATCCAGCATCTCCCTCTGCCCCACATATTGCTCAAGCAGTTAAAATACAATCTTAACAAATACTGGCTAGTCTAGAAACCGGAGAAGGAAAGACCAGTGCACTGCATCATACAACATAAGGTTTGTGTACAACATACAACATCATACATCAAAAGCAAGCAGTTACATCATACAACAAAAGCAAGCAGTTTCTGCAGGGCACTGGCTAGAGATCTCCCTCATCTCTGTGTTATGACAACATGCATCCTCACAGGGACTGAGCTGGCCCTCTACAAGCAGAGCTCACGTTAGGGTGTGGCCAGCCTGCTATTGATTGACAGCCTGGACTGACTGACCCGTTTACTGTCCAGCTGTCATAGCCAAAACCAGACGTCCTGCGGCTTTTACTGCTCCTGGCTCCTACAATCAGGAGGCTGGATTCCTCTCCTACAGCGAGGGGAGACTCAGCTCCACAAACCCAGCGTGAGTCCAGCCCCATTTCATCATTCTCCCCCAGGGCAGGGTTTCTTTGAAGCTCTTCCGGCAAGGGCAGAGCCCCAATTTCTCTGGGGCCAGACTCCTTCCTCCCCAAAGCCAGGCTAAGGCCCAGGAGTGTCACAATTCACCTGCCCTTGCATTCTGGCCTATTTTTGGCTCATCATCTACTCTGTGTGCTATCTGCACAACCCCTACAGCGCAGTCTCCTGCACTGGATGCTCGGGGGTGAGCCAGCACATGGGCCCCTTCTGGAGGCAAGAAGCATCACCTCTGCAGAACCCATGCCCCATGGGTCCTAGCATTCTGAGAGACACGGTGCTCATGAGACAGCGACGGGCCTAGTTTATGACCCTAAAAAGAGCAGCAATTGGATTGGAACTGGAGCCCCCCTAGCAGCAGCACACTGTGATAGCAGCCGAGCTGGGAGGGATCCCAACCGTTTCTGGTATCAGACTCCCAAGCCTGACCCACGTTCTGGGGGAGAAACACAACAAGTTCTCTAGGGGTGAGCTTAGCACGCTAACAAGTGTTCTGCATTGTGCTGTGCCAGGAAGCCTCCCTGCCCGTGAGAAATGTCACTTGGGATGGCCTGGTTTACCAGAGGGTAGGAGCGCTAGACCACTATGCAGATTACAAGACGCACTGGCTGAACAACATGGAGGCTGGACGGAGGCTGAGCCGTGGGGGTGCTGAAGGTCCAGCGTAAGCTGCAATTGTCAGAAGAAGCTTGCACAGCCCAAGCCCACACTGCACCAGGCACCGTTCAGCCGCTCACATTCAGAAACGCTACATCCACCGCAAACAAGGGGCCCAACTTGCCGTTAGACCCCTGAGAAGATGCAGGAAGTCGTACGATCAAATAAAGAGACTCTACCTGGGGTCTTTTCCGGGAGTGGCTCAGCGGGAACTTCAGGGAGCTCGAGCTGTTCCTGAAAGCACATTCAACATGTCACGTCTCGCTCAGCCCACATGCCGTTGGGTTGGCACAGAGCTCCTTTCAGGCTTCTGCACTGAGCTGGTTTGGAAACTATATGAACAGGTGCTTCTGCCTGCAAAAAGGCATCTTCCCCCAGAACTGCAGGAGACGCCGCTGCTTAGAGCTGCTAGTTTCAGTGCTCTCCAGCGGACCAGGGCATGGCCTGGCTTTGTAAAATGATGTTTATTATGAACACAGATTAGCCATGAGTTTCCTCCTGGCAGGGCTGGCTGCAGATTCCCGCCACCACAGCCCCACTGGACTGAAGGTTTCCGGTGGTAAAGCCAGACAACCTCAAGACTGGAGTTTGGAACAGGCATAGACTCCATGAAGGGTGGAGGGATAGAGAACAGAGGTGAGAGTGAGACAGCGAAGCCCGTCTGGAACAGGCAAGGTCTTAGTCAAGTAATGTGGGACAGCCGTCCAGTGAAGGCAGTGCCCCGATCCCCAGGATTACGGTCTGTAATAACAGTGTAAATAAAAAAACACCCTCACAAACATTCAATGTGGTTTAAGTGTCTCCCGAGTACAGAGCATCTGGCTGGCTCCTTAGATGACACATAGATCAAACACATGCAGCTATAATTAGGATATCCAGCAGAATTAAATCAACTGCCATCTCTACAGGGGAAACAACCCCTTCCCTGATGAAAGACTACCACTTGGAAATGTGGACTAAAAGTAATTACCAGAGCATGAAATTAAGGCTCACCTGAGTAATGGCATTTAATTCTTCTAAAATGGCATCTTCATCTTCTTCGGTGAAGCTGCCAGCCAACATTTCATCGATTTGCTGTGCGGGAGAGAGACGGATGTGCCAATGAACACCAAAGCACGACAGCTCGGCTGCTTACAGCACCGTACACGCACACAAAACAGTGCATGTGATAAGGGGACCCCACGACACAGACAGTTATTGCTCTGGCTTTTTGCTGCGGGAAGCCTACATTCAAACCCTAATTTGGTCACCTCTGAAATGAGTTTTGGCGATCTCAGCCTAGCTGGCAGCAAGGAGCACAGTCCACGGCATGATTGGTCATCTCTGCTCAGGACCGCATGAGTGTGCTATACGTACCTTTTGGTATTCCACAGCATCTTGGGTTTCATCTATTATTCTTTCCACTTCTTCTACTGACATGACCTAGGAGGAGAAAGCCAAAATCCTCACATAAGGGCTGCAGAACAGATGTGAACACCCATAACTCTGCCTCACCCAGAGCTCTCTGGGTCACCCTTACCTCATGCATTTTATTCAGACATTCATTGCCAATTTTCAGGCCTTCAATCACCTTCATTTCAATCTGGGTGAATTCAATATCCTGGACCTAGGGTAAGAACAGGAGTCACAGCTGAGTCAAGAGCACTCACCCCCCCATCAATGGGCAGTACAGAAATAGACCAGAAGGCTCAGGCAGCTGGAATATGGAGCCTTTTACTTAGCGGTTATTGGTTCAAATCCACCCCAAGTCAGTAATAATGAGAAGCAGTAACCATCTGATTGCTGTTCCAGGGCCTGTGCGAAATGAATTCATTAGCTCAGGTGGCTGCGTCGACACCACCACTGAAGTGGGCAGTAGCTGGCTCCCTCGTTGGCAGTCTTAGCAGAGGCCTAAGTCTAAATTGGCCCTGAAGCTGAACTCCACCCACTTCTAGAAACGGTCTCTTTAAAATGGAGGGGAGGCTTCCATTGCTGCACCAGACCAAGGCTTTACTTACTGATGAGGCACAGGGTTACGGCCCCGTCTACATTACAAACTGGACCTAGTTCCTAACTAGGTTAGGAGATAATCACGGTGTAGCCAGTTCTATGAAATGTTTGTACTACTAGCCTAGCGTTAAGTGCCATTACTGTTAGGGCAGTTAGCTGTAATTACACACAGGCAAAATGGAGCTGGCATCCTAAATAGCTGCACACACAATAAGCCATTCCCTGGGATTCATTGGTTCTTGCATACCATGCGTTCCAGGTTGCTGATTTGGTTTTCTGTTTTATCTAGCAGCTGCTCTTGGTAGCGCTTCTTCTTTAGCAATGACTTGGCTTTTCTGAATGAATAAAAGAGCAGAAAGAAATCTCAAACACGTGAGACTAAAAAGATCACACCAATGCTGCATTACAGCTTTTCTGAGGTGTTCTTGTAAAATGTACACGTCAAGTGCAACGGTGGCACAACTCCCATCAGGAAGGCAGTAATAAAAAGGGGCAGATTAGTCAAACATTTAGTCAAGAGATTTCTTTTAAGGAAAGATTAAGCCAGTGACCAATAGATAGTTCTGTGGTAATTCCATAGCATTGGAGTGGGGAGAAAACCTAATGGCGAATTGGAATGAGTGGTTAGTCATCTGCAGAGCCAGAAAACATAACTAAATATGGTGTAAAGTTTCCGGCATTAATTCAAATTGTTGCGTGCTCTGAAGTCCACGTCTTTCACTAATGGGGAAGGGGATGGTGCAGCTTACAGAGGATTAACATGGATCACATTAAATTCATATCCAGACAACAGAGAATTTAGCGGTCTTCACATGCACCACTCAGAAGCAGCACTCAGTGATGACCTGAAATACTGTTTTTTCTGTCCTTCCACTGCTCAGATCCCCAGCCCTTTCCCCTGTGCCTTTCTCCCACCGTGGCTGTGGCTGGTCTGCCAGCTGGGTACCATCTGCTCCTGCCATTCACATCTATCCAGTGTTTCCTGCCTTGGATTTGGTAAATCTTTGGCATTAAAATGTTTTTTTTAAGTGAAAAGCAATCTGTCCCAGGAGAAGCCTTGTGGAGAAGCTAAAGTTGTCATGGGGTGGGGAGGGCCCAGCAGGCCTGGCAGTTGCCTTCACTCCTGATCAATAACTAATACTTTCTACCCACCCCTCCCCTGAAAAAATCTGGGGTCACGTGTAAATTCCTGCTAATCTGTTTGAGGGGGTTTCCTTACCTACTCCAGGCCCAAACAGATTAGCAGGAATTTACACGTGACCCCAGATTTTTTCAGAAAAAACAGTATTTCAGGTCATCACTGGAAGCCGTGCAGACCTCTTCACATGTATTTTGCTCTGGAGAACGTCTCTTTGGTTTGTTATTAGGCCTAATGAGATGGGACCAACAAATTCCAGACAGAGCCACCAGGGAGAGTATCAGCTCTGTTAGGGAGTGTTCACTGAGCAATTAGACTTGTACTGTGTGCATAGCTAGGTTATAATTAAGCATGAAGATTTACTGAGCATTTCTGGGAATTCTAAAACACTTCAGGGCTGGGAGGAAGCATCCTAAGATGTGAGCCTAATGGCCAACCGACTACCCAGAAAAGCACGATGAAAGGAGGCACGTGTATTGCTGTTCTAAAATACAACTCAAAAGGACATTGTTAACTAAACAGCACATTAGATTGGGCTGCACACTCTTTGGGAGAGTACCAAAAAACCCCCACAACTGGGCTCTGATCCTGATTGGGGCCTTTGAATGCTATCACAATACATACAAGTATATATATATAAAATCAATAAATAAAATATGCATGCTGTATGCCAGTTCCTTTACCAGTTATCCAAAATACCTCTGATTATTAACAATGAAAGAATTCTCAAAAACTACTCACAAGTCACTGATTGTGCTCTGTTTATTTTTAGCATCTCTCCCAGTTTGGACAAAGAAAATAATTAAGATAGTTTCCCTTTCAGGATCTTAGTAGCGCAATGTCTGGGTTTCAAACACTGCAGAGGACTGTTTATTTGTATTATGGTAGCAACCAGAGAACTCAGGTCAAGGCCGCATTGAGCTAGGCACTCAAAATATCATTTCCATTGGATTTTTTTAAAATTGTGTTCATATTTCTACTGATGTGAGCTTTTATAAAAGATTGTCTTTATAAAATTTAAATCTAAAGGGCAAATTTAAGGCAACAACATCACTTGAAATCGGGTCATAGTCAGCCCTCTGCAGTGACTTGGCACTGTTGATGATATGGAAGTTAGGAAGTTCTAGTTGGGACCAAAGCCCAAAGGCACCAATTCCTTCTGTCCCGAGTACAGATTCTGCTCGCCAAAGCCTGCCTGGAATTCTCTCCACAGGCAGATGAATCCGGATAAGTGTCGTGGCTTTATAATTAAACACAAGCTGAGCCATGCTTCCCAAATCGATTTTTTGCATAAATTGTTTTGAAGGATTTAAGCCAAAGAATTAATTTTGTAATCTTGTCAGTAAAATAAAAAAAACACAACCTTTGTTTCTTAAAGGACAGAGAGATTGCCGTGAAATCTATTCCAGCCCATGTTTTGGTTAAGAATTTTCCTCTGCAGAGCAAGCCAGCAGTAAAGCTCAGTGAAAAGAGGTATTTCTGGCCAGGGATGCCCAATTTTGCCGAACCCTGGACTGTGTTGTTAACATGTCTGGAGCCTGCAGAACCCGTGTAATTTGTAGAAAAAGGAAATCACTACTTTAGCCCATGGGAACTACAGGTCCTAGCAGGGACTGGTGCACCCAAGAAGTGCCCACACAAATCAAATGATAGCATTAGCAGATTGAAGAGGATGACCACAGTCTATTTTTTGCAAACCCTCTTGGAGACTCAGGCAAAGGCCTTCCAAGCTCAGCACACAGGCTCACTCTGAATCCTTTTTAACCTCACTTCGTCTACAGAAAGAAGCCCTACGTATGTATCCCGTGAACTCATTTCTATTCTATGTTTCAATAACATTTCCTGGTAACTTTACTCCAGATGTTTGAAACAACAAAGTCTCTAAGGTGCCACAAGTACTCCTGTTCTTTTTGCGGATATAGACTAACACAGCTGCTACTCTGAAAAAAGATCCTTTTGTATCACAAGGACACTGTCTTTTCTGCCATCTCCGGCCATCACATTCTGCCACTGATCAGAAGCTGCAGTGCCTCACTTACTCTTTCTTGCCATCTCTCAGCAGCTGCCGGGCTACAGATCTCTCTCTTTCCAGATTCAGAGTTATCCGTTTCTGATACTGCTTCAGTTTATCCCGCTGCTGTTTCAGTTGCTAATGGAGAAAAGGAATAAAAACAGCATTCAGTTAAAAGACGAGCCTTGGAAGCTTAACTGTACAACTGCTGTTTACCAGTCCAGGTCAGGCACACCCACTGTCCACTCCATCTGTCCAGAGAAGTCCTGATTTTCTAATCATTTCAGTGGCTAGTTCCTAGAAAACAACAGCACAGCAGGCAGCTAAAGTGGTTAAATGCCAAAAGTTAACCCTCAAACTGTTGTCTCCTCCTTGCTTTGTGACTTCACGCTCCTCAAAAGGAAAAATGTTTGCAACAGTGGCTCCCAAGACAGAAACACCTATAGAGCTTTGTGGGTTTTTTTTACCCCCTTGGCAGCCAGTGGGGCGCCAGGCCGGGACCCCCCAATACACCCCCAGGCCTACCCCATTCACCTCCCTAGATACACCCCTGGGGCCACACGTTCTTCCGGAATGTTACAAAAGTAAGTGCTGTCGGGATGTTCCAGGACAGTCAGACACACACAGGTGTCCTCAGTGTGAGCCGGAAGAGTTTCCTGTACACGTGGTAGGAAAAACAGAAGAGAGCAGCTATATACATGTCCCTCTTAACATACATTTAATAGTCCCTGAAGGTCCCAGGACCCAGCATACAATGCACCATCTTGATCCGAGCATAATGATGTGTGGATCAAGATGGAGAATCATAGGTAACTTTGGTGATCCTACTTCAATGCTAAGGCCCTGATTGTGCAATTAACTCTGTCGGGGTGCCCGGCCTGGCGCCCCACTGCAGTCCCCAGGGGGCCTGATGCCCCGCTTCTGCCCCGAGGGTGTATTTGGGGGGGG
>NW_020664543.1:2374785-2396079 GCF_002925995.2 Terrapene triunguis | reverse complement strand
AGAGGATGCTGGTGGGGGAGCACATGGGGGGCTACAGAAGGCTCAGGCACCCTGTCTCTCCCCCTATTTGAGTGTCACGGGGACACATGCACCAGGCTGTGCAGCTCCTGCAGGGCTGAAGGTTTTGCTCCCCGTCTCTGGCCTGCAGCAGCATCCCCGTGCGCAGCTCGTGTGCACTAGTGCTTGCTGCCCTGGGGGTGGGGCTGCACCAGGGGCAGAGAGAGATGTTAAAGGAAAGCAAGCACCTAGTGCCCGAGGCAGGGCCTGTCCTTGCAGGAACCAAGTGCCTGCCCTATGGTGCAGGCTCCCCCCATGCCTGGGGAAAAGGGACAACACTACGCACCTGCCCCCGGGGGGATGCAGTGAGCCAAATTTATTAAAGTTTGTGAAGTGCTTTGAGTCCACTGGATGGATGGACCGACTGACCGACCAGCGTATTCCTACACTTTGTTTCCTACCTTTCCTCTTATTCCAGAGTCTTTGGTGTGGGACCTTGTCAAAGGCTTTCTGAAAGCACAAATACACTATATAAACTGGATCACCCTTGTCCACCTTGTTGATACCCTCAAATATTCTAATAGCTTAGTGAGGCAGGATTTCCCTTTACAAAAACCATGTTGACTCTTCCCCAGCATATTGTGTTCATCTAGGTGTCTGATAATTCTGTTCTTTACTCTAGTTTCAGCCAATCTAACTGGTATTGAAGTTAGGCTCACTGGCCTGCAATTGCCAGGATTGCCTCTGGAGCCTTTAAAAAAAATTAGAGGGGTAGCCGTATTAGTCTGTATCCACAAAAACAATGAGGAGTCTGGTGGCACCTTAACAGATTTATTTGGGCATAAGCTTTCGTGGGTAAAAAACCCCACTTCTTCATTTCACTTCACTTCACTTCGAAGTGAGGTTTTTTACTCACAAAAGCTTATGCCCAAATAAATCTGTTAGTCTTTAAGGTGCCACCGGACTCCTCATTGTTTTTTTTTTTTAATTGACATTACATTAGCTACCCTCTAGTCACCTGGTACAGAGGTTAATTTAAGTAATAGGTTCCATACCACAGTTAGTAGTTCTGCAATTTAATATTTGAGATCCTTCAGAACTCTTGGGTGATACCATCTGGTGGTCCTGGTGACTTATTACAGTTTAATTAATCAATTTGTTCCCAAATCTCCTCAAGTGACAACTCAATCTGCTGAAGTTACTCAGATTCGTCATCTAAAAAGAATGGCTCAGGTGTGGGAATCTCCCTCACATTCTCTGCAATGAAGACTGATGCAAATAATTCATTTAGCTTCTTTGCAGTGGCCTTGTCTTCCTTGAGTGCTCCTTTAGCGCCTTGATTGTCTAGAGGCCCAACTGATTGCTTGACAGGCTTCCTGCTTCTGATTTACTTTAAAAAATTGCTGTTAATATTTGTCTTTTGCTATTTGCTCTTCAAATTCTTTTTGACGAGCTTAATTATATTTGTACACTTGACTCACCAGAGTATATGCGTCTTTCTTTTTTCTTCAGCAGGATCTGACTTCCAATTTTAAAAGGATGCCTTTTTGCCTTTAACAGCTTCTTTTACCCTGTTGTTAAGCCATGGTGGCATTTTTTGGTCCCCTTTCTTTCTTTTTCGATTTGGGGTATACATTTAGTGAGAGGTTCTATTATCATGTTTTTAAATAGTTTCCATGCAGTTTGCAGGCATTTCATTCTTGTGACTCTTGCTTTTCATTTCCATTTAACTAGCCTCCTCATTTTTGTGTAGTTCCCCTTTTTGAATTTAAATGCTAATGTGGTGGGTTTCTTTGGCATCCCCCCCCACACCAAGGATGTTAAATTTAATTACTTTATGGTTGCTATTACAAGCAGTTTAGCTGTATTCACTTCTTGGACCAGATCCTATGCTCCACTTAGGACTAAATCAAGAATTGCCTCTCCGCTTATGGGTTCCTGGACTAGCTGCTCTAAGAAGCAGTCATTAATGGTGTCTAGAAATTTCATCTCTGCATTCTGTCCTGAGGTGACATGTTCCCTGTCAATATGGAGATAGTTGAAGTCCCCCATTATTATTGGGGTTTCTGTTTTTGTAGCTTTTCTAATCTCCCTGAGCCTTTCCCAACCACCATCACCATCCTGGTCAGGTGGCTGGTAGTATTTCTACTGCTCTACTCTTATTATTCAAGCATGGAGTTTCTATCCAGAGAGCTTCGATGGTGCAGTTTGATTAATTTAAGATTTTTACTATATTTGATTATGGTTTCTTTCACATACAGTGCTACTCCCACCCCAACCTACCCTACTCTGTCATTCTTATATGTTACCCTCGTATTACCATATCCTATTGATTATCATGATTTCACCAAGTTTCTGTGATGCCTGTTATATCAATATCCTCATTTAATACCAAGCCCTCAAGTTCACCCATCTTAGTGTTTAGATTTCTAGCATTTGAATACAAGCACTTATAAAATTGGTCACAAGTTAGTTGTCGGCCTTCATATGATGTAATTGAATGGGACTCCTTTTTGTTTCACTGTTTCTCTTCAGTTCCCACCTGTAGATCAACTTCTATCCTCTCCTCTTTAATAGGCTATAGAATGTCCCCTTAAATAAATCTTCCCCATGGGATGTCTCTGTCTGGACCACATGCTCCTGGTCACCTGTAGGGTGACCAGATGTCCCGATTTTATAGGGACAGTCCTGATTTTGGGGTCTTTTTCTTATATAGGTTCCTATTACCCTCCCACCCCCGTCCCGATATTTCACATTTGCTGTCTGGTCACCCTAGTCACCTGTCAGCTTTCCCCCAGCCCTTAGTTTAAAAATTCCTCTACAACTTTTTATATTTTCCATGCCAGCAATCTGGTTCCACTTGATTTAGGTGGAGCCCATGCTTCCTGTATAGTTTCCCCCGTTCCTAATAACCTAAATCCCTCCTCTGAAGACCATCATTTCATCCACACACGGAGACCCCGCAGTTGTCTGTCTGTCTAGCTGGCCTTGCACCTGGAACTGGAAGCATTTCAGAGACGGCTACCACGGAGGAATTATTCTGTCAACCTAGTCGAGTCTACACTGGGGCATAGGTCGGCTTCACTACGTCTGCCAGGGATGTCAATTTTTCACACCCCTGAGTGACAGTTAGATGTAGACCAGGCCTAAAAAGCACCGAAGTCCCAGTCCCTCCTCCCTAAAACCAGCACAGCACAAAAGCGTGGAGTTACTAGCTCCTCTGAGCGGACCTCTGCAAAATGCAAATTATTGGCACCAGTCAGTTGCTCCAGCAAGGGAGCAGATGCACAAGCTTTCGGTGAAGCCACTTGAGGAAGCCCTCTTCATAGGCCCTCTGCCAAGGGCTTCAGGCCCAGACTTGCCTTCTCCGAGAATCTTTCCCCCCAGCAGAGCCGCTTGCTTTCCCCACCTTCATACCAACTGCTCTCCAAGCTGCATGGCAGAGGCACCACCCGAGGATGACCTCTGGGACGCCCCTTGCTCAGGGAGCACCAGGCTGTGGGCAGCTGGAGAGTCGTGGGTTCTTTCCACCCCTCACCTCAGAGGCACCCCTACTGCTTTCCCAGTAGCTGTAGGCTCCTGCCTAGCCTGCAGAAGGCGGGAGAGCAGTGGTAGTCCTCACCCAGCCCCTGCACTGAATGGATTGGCCACAGCAGTGCACGGGGAGGTTTCATAAGGAGGTGGTTTATGTGCAGGGGGCTGTGGGGAGTTCCTCTCACTTTCAGCCACCCTTTAAAAAAATACCTTCAAATCTGCTCCCCTCCCACCAGCAAGGACTTCCCAGCCATTCCCAGGAGACATCTCCTTTTGTGAGCTGATTGTTTCCCAGTGGAGGAAAACCCCTGCCCCTTCCTTCCTCCACTAGGCTCCCTACGTGTGCCAGTAAATCCACACCTCTCCTGCAGCAGGAACATCCTGTCCTTAGGCTTACGGAGGGGCAGCAATATGCCTTACTCTTTCCATCCCAATTAACCAGGGCAGAATTAGCCACCATGATAGGAACAGGAGCCTTTCTTCCTGGCTCTGCCCCAGGGACAGAGTTACCTCCCCAGCTGGAAGAGCTGCTGTAGCTCAGAAGTTCTGGGCTTGATGCAGGCATGACTGGGGGAGGTTCTAGCGCTGGCGTTCTGCAGGAGCTCAGACTAGATGACCATAAAGGTCCCTTCTGGCCTTAACATCTATAAATCATCATGCTTATAGCCCATGGACTGCAGGACCAGATCTCTGGGCCAGCCACTCAGCAACGGCCAGCCCAGAGAAGTTGTGTACACAGCCAGCCCTCGGTCCATGGATGACAGGGCTCTTACTGTTACAGACAAACTGGGGTGCTCATGAGGCTGTGAGCAGGAGGGTAGGAGCTGCCCTCTCACATTGCCTCACCTCTATAATGTCCAGTTCAGAAATACCCCTTCCTCAAATCGCACTGAGCGAAAAGGATCTTCTGGAGCGTTGTCCGGTGGGAGTTAACAGTGCTCTGCGACTGAATAATTGTAACCCTGACTAGCTCTCAATTGTTAAGTCGCTCAGCGGCCCCATCTGGGCAATAGGGATATTACTAACCTACCACTCGGGCTATGTCATGAATGCTTGGAAAACCCACTGCAATCCTTGGGGAAAGGTGCGACGTGTTCGGTAAATGGGGGTGTGGCTGGACAGAAGACTAAAAAAAGCCAATGATGGTTTTACAAGATCAAGAAGCGTGTCCAAAAACTATTATCCCCCCAGAACACTTTCCACTTCACCCTAACAGAGAAACTAGGGCTGGTGAGAGTGAATATTGTCCTTTTCGATCTGAGGGCTACTAGACAAAGGCAATGACACTGAGTCACTTAGTATATTCTGACTGGTTTCAGGAGACCTTTTCAACCTTTCCCCTGGCCACACGGTAGAATAAGCGCCCCCGGCCCAAGAAAGAAGGGGCCCAGGAGGAATTTGGGGTCATCAAGGAGACCTGAAATACGTGATTGAAAAGTGTCGAGTTGCACTGAGTTACTCAGACTCAGAAAAAGAGGTTTGACTTTGCAAATCAGGGTTTTTGCCTTTAGGGATGAGGGGGTCATTCATTCTGCTGGCTGCAGCTTCTAGCGTTAAAAGAAAAAAAAAAACGACCATTTTTGATTTTGAGGCCACCAAGCTTGTTTTGAAGTTACCTGATTGTACAGGAAAAAGAGAAACTGAATGGACATAATTCAGAAACCTCTGATGAGGTGATTTAAATTCCATTTCCTCCTGAATTCTATTAAGCATTTGGGTCTTGTCTGCACTGCTGTCTTTATGGTAAAGCATAGCTGGCTGAGGGGAAGATAGATGGGTTTGATCATTTTAAAAAATGGCTCATCGGGTTTGTTTGGTTGTTATTGGCTGTAACTTACACCCCCGTTGCTACATGCCATTAGACAATGTTGGGGCGTTTTCTAAAGGTCTGAAACAGCCCAAGTGAATTCTCCGCTCGCTCTCTCAGGTGACGCGGGACTTCATGCTTGTACCTGGGTGTTTTATTAATGTCGCTATTTTCAAACATCAACATGAAGGTGCAACACGTTAGCTCACAGCCTCCGTCCTCCACCCATGAAGTTTGTTGGGATCACTGAGCAAGGGAGCCTGGGGCAGGCGCCTGCTGTACCCGGAGGCTGTAGGAGAGAGGGATTCTCCAGTAGCATTTATAAGCTCTGCAGGGTAAATGCACAGGGACCTTGACCCAGGAGACTTTATGCCTTGTTTTCTCAGGTACCTGGGTGCCCTTATTACGGCCCCGTCTCTAGTCTGTGAGAGCTGCCGTCTTGGGCTTCCTCCACTAGGTGTCACTGCAGACCCACCCACTCCCAGCCCTTGGCGGCTGCTGGCTGAGGAGCTGCAATCACTGCAATGCTGTAGCCAGCTCTATCCCCCCTCCTCATCCACACCCCAGCTGTCCCAAAGCATCCCCTGGCAGCCGCTAGCGCCCAGTAAAGCTGCCAGGCGATTTCCCTCCCCCACCTCCATCAGCGGGCAGCACCCGAGCCACTGTGGAGCTGTGGGAGGCAGTCCTTGCTCCCAGCCCAGCCCCACTCCTAACCCTACCTAGATGGCTTGGAGAGGGAGCGATGGGGCCACGAAGGCCACGTGGCGCCCCCGAGTGGGAATGCTGAGCACGTCCTGGAGCTGTGGTTCCCAGCCACAGGCACTGCCAGCTGCTGGGATGTTCGCTTGGTCCCCACAGGGCTCCAGGCTGACCCCTCCGCACTGGAGTGGCCCATTGCAAGAGCAGCTCCATGTCTGTGGTGGGTGAAAGCACAAACCATTGGTGGGCACAGCTGGCGTCGGCCGGGTAAAGGGCGAGAGTTGCCCCAGAAGTGTGGGAGCTGCTGCACTCAGCAAAGGGAGCAGACGACGTGGCCGACCCAGACTTTAATGTGCAGCCGAGTTGCAAAAGGGCGATGGGATTTCCTTTAGTCAGACGTGCTGCTATCACAGCGCAGCCACCATGTGCCAGGAGCTGAGCAGATGGGGGAAGGGCTGCGGCCTCCCAGCTTGCACTGGGCAGCAACGGGCTGGAAACGGATGGGTCCAAGGCCTTGTGAGAGCCTGGCCTTCAAATACGAATTGGGAGCAGGGCTGAGGAGGCTGCCAGCTGCCTCCTCGCATGCCTGCCCTTGGCGGTCCTGCAGCGGCACAGGGCACGTTTCACAGAGCTGGATGTGGCGCTTTCCCCAAAGGGAATTGCTTCATGGCAGGAGGCAGGTTTAAAACCAGAAGTTGCCCAGTGAACACTTGTCACAAATCACAATAGACTTGGTCTTGTGAGCTGTTCCTTTCGTGCAGCATGGCAAGGGGCGGCTGGAATTTAGGCAGACATCCACGGCACCTTGCTGAGGTGAGAGATGGGACGGGAAGGAAGCAAACAGCTGGGAGCATGGAGAGGGTAAGTTGAGCAGGTGAATCGGGGCCAGTCAGAAGCTCCCTGCATGCAAGGAGTCAGAAATGGCTTCTCCAAGCATCAGCCTCTGGTTCCGGGCTGTAGTGCTGTTCCATGGCCCAGTCCAGGTGAGCACAGGTGTGCATGGCCCGGGCTCTACTGCTCATGTCTGGGCAGGAGGCTGCTGTTAGGTGAGCCCAGCCCCAGGTCCTTCCAGCAGAGGATCTCAGTGCTTCACAGACATTAACTGACTAAACTCCTGTGGGAATTATCCCCATTTTACAGCTGGGAAAACTGAGGGACAGAAAGGTGAAGTGACTTGCCTCAAGGGGACATGGGGGATAGTCTGAGAGAGAGCTGGGAATGCAGCCCAGATCCTGCACTTTAGCCGCGGATAATGCTGGGGTTGTGTGTGGCACCTCAACATGTCAGCCCTAAAAGAGGCCCTGGAAGGCAAAGCAGCGACACTGTAGGGACAGCAGCGCAGGCCTGTGCCATGTCTCTTAGCACGTGCAGGCTGACTGCAATCTCTATAGATAAGGCTCCCTTCCCACTTGCCCCAGAAATTCAGCCTCCACTGGGGTGGAGCACGCAGCTGCTTGTAACACAGCGCACAGCAACACCAGGCAGTGGCGGTACCACACAAACACACAGTGGGAACTGCCAGGGGGATTTTTGAGCAACACCATATCATTACCCAGCCAGGACTTAGCCACCCCTGCGCCAGCCGGGCCTTTACGGGCAGATTTCTGCTCCCAAGAAAAGCTCAGCCTTGGTTCTGAGGGGTCCGTCTGTATTTATTTTAATGCCTGAGTGCAGCAAAAGCACCATCTGGAGGCTGTTTAGAAGTTTCCTATAGCAGGAGCCTTTGCCCATCCTGTCGATCACCCAGGGCCCCGGGCAAGGCATTCCCTACAGCACATTTTCCAGTGCTTTGCAGAGCCTCATTTTAAATTTTCTCGAGCAGCGGGGTAACAGGGAGATGGGGACGAGAGATGGAAATCAGGGTAGAAGCTTGATGCATTGTATGGGACGTGGGGCTGGGCACAGACGAGGGGAGAGGTTAAGTCCATATGTCAAGCATATGCGTAAGAAACAGCCACGAACAAGGTAAGAGGGCTGCCCCCAGAGGAGCACGCCAGCAGCTCGGCTTCAATGGAAATTTGTTTTCTGCAGCTATTTCTCTTTTGCCAGGGCTACAGCCCTGAACTCCAGCTCCCTAGACAGCTGTGCCAGAGGCTAGTAGAAATGCCCGTGCAGGCAGCTTAGTCCGTGTACATTGTTCTGCACCGGGGAGGGGCCCACAGCCAACTCTCCCCTGCAGAGGGAATGGACGTCGTGGTATTTGCATTTGCCCCCGAGAGGCAGGTCACAGCCCAGGGGAGCAGGATGTTAATTCACCCTGGAAGTCGATAGGATGTGACCTCTCCAACATGCGGGTGGGAGGGTCCTACTGCTGCCAGCTGTGACACTGGGGTGAAGAGTAGGGTGTCAGTCATCCCCCAATTGTGTAACTTGTCATTGAGGTGAAAACCAACAGGACGGGAGGTGGAACGGTGATTCCTCCATCTTCCACAGACCCCTCCTCCCTTGATGGACCATCACCTTTACGTGCCATTTGTTCACTCCAGCTGCCTCTTGCAGCTGGCTGGCTCCGGGCTCACTAGAGGATACTCTAGGGAAAAGCAGCCAGCGGCGTATCCCATGAAGAGTACTGGCGACTGTGGCAGCTAAAGCCCGCAGTGCATCTGCAGCAGAGAGGGGAGAATGCCTACCAGGGTGACAGTGGTTCAGCCCTGGCTCGGAGGAGCTGCTGCTTAGGGGAGATGGCGCTCTGCGGCTCATTCAGTCCCTGTCTACACGGCCCTCGTCACTGCAGTATCCGAGCACATCACAAACGCAGGGACAGGCAGATGGGGAATGAGGCATGGGGAGGTTAAATGACTAGCCCAAAGTCAGAGGCAGCCTGTGGAGAGCGAGGAATTGAACTCATGTCTGCTGCCTCCCAGGCCAGCATCTTATCCACAAGACCATCCTCCCTCTGCTGAGATTGCCATGATAAGGAGGCAGGCGGTGTCTAGTGTGATGGTTTTGGGGACATGGATCCTCTTCCACTAGGAACCGGACTGAGAACCAAGTTGTTTCACACAGGCCAGACAGCCACAGAATGGTAAACCCACAGAGTGTTCTCAAATCCCCCTTAAATGATCAGCGCTCATTTCCCCAATGCCCCCAGCCCGGCTCTAAAGATCAGCGCGGTACCTTGTGTGCAAACCAAAGCTCTCCCCACCCTCTCAGCTCACGGTACAAAGCCAGCAGGAGGAAGAGGCTGATTGGTCAGAGAGCAGGCGTTTCTGCTGATGTACCAACACCTCATGGAGCTAACAGCAATGGTGGAAGCAATACAGCCAGGCCCATCATGAGGTTTGGGCTTCAGCTACAGATCTTTAAACAAAAGTATTTTCTCTCTTTTTCCTCTACTCTCCCTGCTGCTTTTAAGTTCACCACGGCATCAGCATCACCCTTTGATCCATGCACATCCTGCTATTGTGCAGGGAGGCGAGGGTTAAACTGCACAGCTCTACGCCCTCCACAGCAGGCACCCTTGTGGTCTGAACACGACCATGTGCATGATGCAAGTCAAGGTCATTTCTTGCACAAAGCCTCCCTCACAGGGTCTTGCTCCACAGAAAGAATTGTGGGTTATCAAAGCCCCCCTCTGACAGCAGAGATGTATTGGTCCAGTACATTAAGAATGTGCCTACGGCCTGTTTGCTCAGAAGGGGAGAAATTAACCTCAGCCAGTTTCCCCTCCTGCCTGTGCAAAGCTAAAGCCAGAAAACTGACATCTCATCCTGCCTACTACACACAGTTACCAAGAGTAACAGGAGCTGTGACTAGCTGCTGCAGACTCCCTGCCTAAGCACCAATAGCAGCCCCATAGGCTGGAGAAAGACTGAGTTTGTAGATCCTCCAGGGCTGCAGCAGATCAAAACTGAAACAGTCTGTCAATGTCCCAGGCTACTTGAGACCCTGCCCAAACAAGCAGAACTTGCTGGGCCATGTTGATATAGCCACAGCAAGGGGCGTGTAGGCCCTGCCCCGAGAACTGCCCCGTTCTGTATCTAAGCAAGAGGGGAAAATGTCCCCTGTCTCGGTGAGCCTGGTGCTAGGGCTGGTCAGTCTGGAGCCTACCCAGGCCTTTATACCCCCACGCTTCATGCCCCCAGGTCCCTCCCTTATGGGAGCAGATGTTCCATAGCAAATCAACATCTAACAATTTAGGGCAAGAAGTAAATACGGTGTCGATTCTAACCTATCGGGCAGAACGTAATGATTTTATTGGACAATAGAGGTAGCCCTCCCATGCCTTAGAGGAAGTGCCGTGAGCTATCGGGGTCCTGGATTCCTGTCTCATCTGCCAGAGTGGCTGAGCTGATGCCCCCCGCAATGGTGAGATGGCAGAAGCCCATCACCCCCGCAGTCGATAATACCCTGGGGGGATGGGGGGGATTGGAAACACCCAGCAGGTCTGAGCTCTAGTCTCATTTGGTTTAGTGCCTTCTAGACAGCAGGGACCCCCCAGGTTTCCCAGAGGCACTCCGCTTCGCAGTCCTGGAGCCAGCAGCCTAACCTGCTCCTGGGGCACCATGTGATTCAGAGAAGTACCTCACAGCATCCCCTCGGCCCTGGGAGCTCACTAGATTTACTGCACTGGTAGGAAAAGCAGCTAGGAACCCGAAGGGCTTCTTGCCATCAGAAGCCTGCATCTCCGCAGCAGGGTTTTCCCTTTGCAGCCTTGAGTTCTGGGCAAGCAGCACCCTGGTCATGGGGAATGTGATCAGTGTTAGAGGGCCTTTGTCATAAGAACAGCCATACTGGGTCAGACCAATGGTCCATCTAGCCCAGTATCCTGTCCCCAATGGTGGCCAATGCCAGATGCTTCAGAGGGAATGAACATTGTTGAGTGATCCATCCTGTCATCCAGTTCCAGCTTCTGGAAGTTGGAGCTTTAGTGACACCCAGAGCATGGGGTTGCATCCCTGACCACTTTGGCTAATAGCCATTGATGGACCTGTCCTCCATGAACTTATCTAATTCTTTTTCTGAACCCAGTTAATACTTTTGGCCTTCACAAAATCCCCTGGCAATGAGTTCCACAGGTTGACTGTGCGTTGAGTGAAGAAGTACTTCCTGATGTTTGTTTCAAACCTGCTATTAATGGCATTGGGTGACCCCTGGTTCTTGAGAAGGGGTAAATAACACTTCTTTATTCACTTTCTCCACACCAGTCATGATTTTATAGACCTCTATCCCCTTTAGTCGTTCTTTTTCCTAAGCTGAACAGTCCCTGTCTTTTTAGTCTCTCCTCATATGGAAGTAGTTCCTGTCCCCTAATCATTTTTGTTGCCCTTTTTTATATCTTTTCCGAGATGGGGTGACCAGAACTGCATGTAGTTTTCAAGGTGTGAATGTACCAGGGATTTATATAGTGGCACTGTGATATTTTGTGTGTTATTATCCATCCCTTTCCTAATGGTTGCTAACATTGTTAGCTATTTTGACTGCCACTGCACATTGAGTGGATGTTTTCAGAGAACTATCCATGATGTCTTTCTTGAGTTGTAACTGCTAATTTAGACCCCATCATTGTGTACGTATAGTTTTCCAACATGCATTACTTTGCATTTACCAACATTGAATTTAATTCTCCATTTTTGTTGCCCAGTTCCCCACTTTTGCAAGATCCCTTCGTAGCTCTTCACAGTCAGCTTTGGACTTAACTATCTTGAGTAATTCTGTATCTTCTGCAAACGTTGCCCCTCACTGTTCACTCACACTTCCAGATCATTTATGAATACGTTGAACAGGATAGGTCCCAGAACAGCTCAGTGGGGGACCCTGCTCTTTACCTCTCCCCATTGTGAGAGGGTCAGCCCTCTGGTCTTTGGTCTGCTGCATCTACTGGCCAGCAGACAGGCTGACTGAGCATTCCAGCTCAGCCGCCCCGCTGGGAAGGCTAGACCATGAAATCAGCACCAGACACACGAGATCTGGGGCTTTGCTTCCACTGAAACAAGTCAGAATTTCACAACTTCCTAACCAAGTTCTCTCCTTAACGCCCAACGCTGAGCTAGCCGGTCTGCCAACTCACTGAGCCTCAACGTGGGCCAAACGCGGAGGCTTTAGAGGGGTCAGGCTCAAGCATGAAGCCGTACACCCAGTCCCACAAAATACACAAATGGCCCAGTCCTTGGCTTTGGCTAATGAGCACTCAATGCAGCAAGGAGGGGGTCACAAAGGGGCCTTCATGCTCACTGGTCATGGGGTGTCTGGGCACTGGTCCAGTCCCTGGTGTAAATCAGAACAGCCCAATTCATACATTAGGGACGAGATTTTCAAAGGCACAAAGGGCATTTTGGTGCACAGTTCCCACTTTAGGTCAATGGGAATCAGGTCCCCAACTCCCCTTTGTGCCTCTGCAAACCTCCCTGAAGGCTTTTCCTTAGGAAGCAATCGTTGTAATCGTCAGGGGGTGCTGTGTGATCACAACAGGGAGGGGCACCACTGTGCCCATGGGAGGAGGAGCATGAGAACAGCTGCTCCCATTCACTGCAAAGCTCTTTGCTGTATCTGGAGCATAAATGGCCACATGCAGAACAGAAGCTGGTTTGCTCGTTACTTACCGGATGTTTTTGGTGTCTGACAGAGGCAGAAGTAATTAATGCCAGGAGCCGGAATGATGCTTTTCTTGCCCATGAACAGCTCCAGGGAAAGTAGTAAGTGAAGTTCATATGAACGGAAAGCATCCGTCTATTAGACTGCAGCACCTTAAAAAACAAGGCAAAACAGGCTGCTTTGACAGATGTCTCAAAAACCAAGAGTGAATTGAAAGTGCTCCAGCAGCTTCCTTTCCCGCTCAGCTCTGCCAAATGGAGTCTGCAGCAGGGCTGGGTTCGGACCACGTTCTGTAAGGCCATTTATTTTTATGCTAGGTGCATAACCCGGAAGAGGCGACACTTCAGTTATCACAAGCGAGAGGCATCCCACACATTAGCAGGAAACTAGCTCCAGAGGCTTGGATCTGTGTCAATTCCAATGCACCCTGCATGCTGTAAGTGTGGCAATGGCACATGGTGTCATCTGGAAAGCGAGACGGCTGCTCCCAGCCACTCCACCGCAATTGGAGTAGGAGGATTCTTCGGCACCTCACTTGCCCCAGCACACTCGAAAGCTCTGATGTTATTTAGTGCTCCCGCTTTGAATGAGAAACCACAATGTGTGGAGCAGAACAAACCCTACCGTTTGTGAAAACTAAATCCTACAAATGGGGAAGGTAAAGGACAAGGTTCCTTTACAGTCACTTGGGATCCAGTCCCTCCTTTGTGTTCATTTCTTTCCCACTCACTGGATCGTGCTGGAAGATACTGACCTACAGGGCCTGCATCTTGTCTGTTTAAAACATTCTAAGCCAAATTCAGTCCTGGTGTAAATCCACAGACTCAACTGGAGTTACCCCCGGGCTGAACTTGGCCTATTTTCAACGACCTAAAGCAGGGTTTGTAAAAGCAGAGACGAGAACTCTGTGCACCCATAAGCAATGCCCAGTCCTTTCTGGTGTGTTCCACAGCTCAGAGAAGAGTGTGGCCACGACAGAGCAGAGGGCGTAAGATTTGCCAAAAAGAAGAGGTAAGGCAATGGTTAAACTGAAGTTAGGAAGAAAACTGTTTAGCATATTACTAAGCTTCTAATCCACGGCTTTACACATTTCTCAGCGAGTTATACCGAACCAACAGGAAAGAAAAATCAGTGTCACATCAGCTTATTAAGATGCAGCCCGGCCGGCAGGTATTGGGAAGGAGGCAGAAAACAATTTCTTTGTTCTGTGGATCAGTGATGGATTGTGGAGAGCAGGATTATTACAACTTCTTCTGAGTAGCTCAATGCAAAGGCAGCTCAGTAACACCCAGTCACAGTTTGGGCAGCAGCGCTCCTTGTAGGCACTGTCCTTAGAGATCCTCCTGATAAAGGCCAGATTCATGCGGCAGAGAAGCTCCAGGCTTTGTATCCAAGCTAATTGGGAAAATGAATTAATGAATGTAGGAACCACATGAGGGCAAAATTAGCTTCTTTGTTGCAGGAAATTGTAATCAATTTCCGACTGTGTCAGAGAAATCCAAATGAAAAGAACGTCATGAAGTGAATTTGCTGAATCAGATCATCCCTAAACACGAAACAAACCTGCACACCGATATTTTTATCCTGCAGTTGGAGTTTTTTCATGTTACTCTTGTCACTGACAGTTTGAAAACCTCGACTCTATAAACAGTGTTTGCCTGAGCTGGTGAGATGTATCACACCATTAATTGCACTTTCATTTATAGAGCTTTTCATCTGTCAGAATCCCAAAGTGCTAAAGAAACTTAAAACGGATGCACAGACTATATCTAGGGATTACTTCACCCACGTCTTGGGTGGAGCTCTGCAGAGGTTTTACAGCTCACAGCAACACTTTAGGGCAGAAAATGGAGAATATCTATATTAGAAATCACAAGGAGAACGTTCACTAGGACGAATGCAATTACCCAGATCAGAGCGTTAATCCCGGGATCATTCTTGTGGGAAGTGCTACGGGATCGTTAATGACCAAAAGAGATTAGGACATCACTGAAAGATGGCACCACTCAGTAGCGCAGCACCACCTGTCATCACCATGGACCACTGGGAAAAGCATCCCCTTGTGAATCACCAACAGCATCATGCAGCATTAGGCTGTAAGGGACACTGATTCATATGTGCGAGGAGATTCATTATGAGGCAAACACTACGGTGACGTCTCCCATCTAGGCACTGAACAGGCCCAACTGCACTTATCTTATGAGTTCTGACAACATTCACACACTGAGCTGGCAGTGCCGCAGACCAGTCGACTATCAGGTTATTCTCACAAACACTTTTGCAACGGCTCAGTGATGCAGTTCTCTGGAAACCAGATCTGATGCTTCGACAGGAAACACATCCACACTTCAGAGGAGTTCTCTGGCTAGACAATACCGGCTGGCACGCCGTGGATACAAACAGGCTGCAATTAGGGATTCCGGACTGGGACCGTGTCTAGTCCTGTGTCACCATTTTGCTTCTTTGAGCTCTCCCTGTGGCCTCCTCAGTAGTACTTTCTTCAGAGCCGACTCGCTCCCATCTCATGACTCTCAGCCACGCTGCCACCCACTGTATGGCTCAGGCAGGAGAAGGTTTAGTATTCTCTTTGAAAGCATCATCCCAGAATAGACTAGCTACAGCAGATTTGGTAAACAAATTAGGCTTTGAACAACAAGTAGGCCACTACAGGACACACACCAGAGCCCAGACATTTAACCCTAACCGCAATGCTCACGGGAAGAGCTGGTGAAACGATATCTTAGTTACAAAAAAATTAGTTACTATTTAATGTCCCAATTCAGCAAAGGATTTAAGCACCTACGTAAATCCACCCCTCATCAGCACAGCACTTGAGGACGTTTCATTTGAAGCACATGCTTTGCTGAATAGGGTTGGATTGCTGAGGCAGGGCCTATGGCATTAAGAATGATTCTAGTGGCCGTGGTTGGCGTGACGTTATCAGGTTAAATAAGACCACGTAGATCATAGTTGCGACCACTGTCATATAATTGCAACAAATCTTGTACAAAGTGTGGCATGTAAGATGTCTATGGAAAGGTTATGATTTGCTGAATAGGATTATGCAATTTGTATGCAAGTATCATTTTTGTATCCGAAGTTATGAATATTGACCACGGACCTTTATTTCAAATGTGTTTGCTCATGTGGTAACACCCACAAGGTACTTAGCCAACACACTGTGAAGGAACTCTTCAAGTTGAATGGCCCATCAAGGAACACTTAACTCACAATGGACCGTGGGAGATTCATAGATTCATAGATTCTAGGACTGGAAGGGACCTCGAGAGGTCATCGAGTCCAGTCCCCTGCCCACATGGCAGGACCAAATACTGTCTCTACTCTTAATTGACTTTCCTGTGAACTTCTAACTAGAGTATGGGTAATGGCCTCTGCTATGACTAAGCGAAGCAGGCATGGACATGTGACTTGCCCATGTGACTCCATCTTAGTTACTGTACTTTTCCACAGTAAGAACAATGGGTTTCCCTTCACTTGACAGAAGCTGTAAAAGGCCCTGGAAACATCTCCATTTTGCCTCTTTCTTGCTCAAACCTCTGGACTATGAACTTACACTAATGGGAGCATCCTAACCAAGTGACTGAGGACCTTCCAATGATTTGGGAGCAACCAGAGACTTATCAAGCCAGCAGTTTATTCCATCACTGCTACAAGCCTGATCTAAGAACTTTGCAATTGTTGTATGTATTTGATTCCTTTAACCAATTTTAACTCTCACCTTTCTTTCTTTCTTTTTATAAATAAACCTTTAGATTTTAGATAGTAGAGGAATGGCAAGAGAAAGATGTGAGTTGTATATTGACCTGGGTGTGTGGCTGGTCCTTTGGGATCAGAAGAACCCTTTGGTTAATGAAATTGCTTTTAAATAACCACTTATCATTAAGTCTAGTGTTTTTGGTGGCGATACAAGAACTGGCATACCTAAGGAGACTGCTTTTCTGACTTCTTGTTAGCCAGTGTGGTGAAACAGAAATTTACGTTTGTTGCTGGTCTGGTACATTTTATGGGGGAATAACCACCAGTTTTGGGGTGTGTCTGCCCTATTTCTCAGCAATTTGTCCTGAATTTGGTATTCTCAGCTGTGACCCACTGAGGCACAGTGATACCTGGCCTTCTCAGAGCGTGTATATTCTCTCCTCAAAATGGAGCCGTTCTTGGGTAACCTGCCTGCCCCCTCTCTCTGATACCAAGACAGGCTAAAGAGAAGAGAAGGTAGCAACGGGCTTGGGAATGTCTGGTGGTAGGAGAGGAGGGGCCTTAAAATCCCCAGAGACAAACAGGGTGTGAGTTCTTACTCAGCACAGTTTAAGAGCAATTTACTCTCAGTCAAGCCAATCCACGGACAACAAACCTGCAGCTGCTATGTCACCCTTCAGTGAAACCACCTCAATTCATTACAAATCCACCCTTCAGCAGCCGACGTTCAAATACTGTTATTTTAGAGGACTTGTCTGTGAAATGGGACCCTGTCAGGTGACCAACGCTCCATGAAACAATTAGAAGTTGTCAAATGAAGGCCCTGGCTTCCCTAAAACCACCTGGGCTTTGTGAGGGCAATTTCCTCCTTGAATAATCATGCTTCCATTTTTGTGCCTTCTCCCCAATCCCAAATTGCAGACACAAATGTGAAACTGTGCCTGCAGATCAGGTAATCAGAAATCTACTTGTATTTGCTGTCACAATTCAACAAACCAAACATTGCACCTGCAAAATTTGTTGGCTGGGTTGAACCCAGGGCCAGGGGGGCAGGAGGAGAATCAATCTCTACAGATAAAACTAAACGGCAAATAAAATCACAGCCGAGTCCGGCTTCCAACTGCTGAAAGCTCCAGTGTTTCTAGATTACAACCAGATGTTACATATTGTTCAGCCACTGGCAACATCACAGGGTTTAATCCTGTTGTGTGACCCAGACAGTGCTCCCACAGCCCTGGATTCACACAGGCAAATCATACTGAGAGGTTACTGAGGCTGAGACAAACCACCAGGAGGAGGCAAAACACAAGGGCTAGAATGTAATCAAAGATTCGAATCCCTGTAACTAATTACAGGGACGAGCAAATCACTAACCCGTTGTTCAAAGGGTCTAAAACACAATACAGAAGAGTAATTTGAAAAGAAACAAGCTGACTGTCGGCTGGATCATGTAGGGCATGACCCTCAGTCCATTTAAAACACACGTTATAACCAGGTTTCACAGTGGCAGCCGTGTTAGTCTGTATCAGCAAAAACAACAAGGAGTCCTTGTGGCACCTTAGAGACTAACAAATGTATTTGGGCATCAGCTTTCGTGGGCTAGAACCCACTTCATCAGATGCATGCAGTGGAAAATACTGCAGGCAGGTATAAATATACAGCACATAAAAAGATGGGCGTTACCTTACCAAGTAGGGGGGTCAGTGCTAACGAGACAATTCAGCTAAAGTGGAAGTGGGCTATTCTCAACAGTAGAATACCAAGGGAGGAAAAATCACTTTTGTAGCGGTAATGAGGGCAATGTAATCAGGGTGGCGCATTTCAAACAGTTGGCAGGAAGGTGTGAGTAACAGTATGGGGAAATTAGGTTTTGTAGTGACCCATCCACTCCCAGTCTTTATTCAGGCCTAATTTGATGGTGTCCAGTTTGCAAATTAATTCCAGTTCTGCAGTTTCTCGTTGGAGTCTGTTTTTGAAGTTTTTGTTGTTGAAGAATTGCCACTTTTAAGTCTGTTATTGTGTGTCAAGGGAGACTGAAGTGTTCTCCGACTGGTTTTTGAATGTTATAATTCTTGATGTCTGATTTGTGTCCATTTATTCTTTTGCGTAGCGACTGTCCGGTTTGGCCAGTGTACATGGCAGAGGGGTATTGCTGGCACATGATGGCATACACCACATTGGTAGATGTGCAGGTGAACGAGCCCCTGATGGCGTTTCCTCCCTTGGTATTCTACTGTTGAGAATAGCCCACTTCCACTTGAATTGAATTGTCTCGTTAGCACTGACCCTCCACTTGGTAAGGCAACTCCCATCTTTTCATGTACTATGTACAGATACCTGCTACTGTATTTTCCACTCCATGCATCTGATGAAGTGGGTTCTAGCCCACGAAAGCTTACGCCCAAATACATTTGTTAGTCTCTAAGGTGCCACAAGGACTCCTCGATGTTATAACCAGAGACTTTTATATTGGCTGTGAGACAAGTGTGATTACTTTAAACACTTGTTTGGTTAATTTAAGTGTGGTTATTAATTAAAACACCAAGGGGATGGATAGCTCAGTGGTTTGAGCATTGGCCTGCCAAACCCAGGGTTGTGAGTTCAATCCTTGAGGGGGCCATTTAGGGATCGGGGGCAAAAAAAGGCAAAGGACGTACCTTACTACAGCTTTGAAAGTCCCTGCATTCAAATGGATCCTCCACACCCAGTGCTAGCTTATGTCTCCAGACCGCAGGACCTGCCAGGAAATATCAGTTGGATGGCAACTTCCCCTGTGAGGCAATTCACACTCCTCCTGTGGAGATCATGCTAACAGGTATCCGTCAACAAATGTTTTAATATTCTGTGGGAGATGTTTAACTCAGGAATTACAACCAACCCCTCTTGTTTGGATTGCAGCAGGTCTACTTAGATGGACATGAAACAGTTGGATTTTTCAAATGTCAGATGCTTACTTTAAAGGAGGGACTGACACACAAGATAGATAAGGTGGGACAATGAAAACCCAAGGCAACGGCGTGGGGGGGCTGAATTCTCCTGTGCAATCAGGACAGCAGCGTTTGCTTGGTTTTCAATGCAGTTTATTTGCTCAGAGCAGGAGAGTGCCACTCACAAGCAGCAGCAAGACTGACTCAGACGGATTGGGGTCAGGCACACAAAGGGAAAGTGACTGTGGATCAGGACCGTGGACAGCTCCTTCTCCATCCCTTCTTCACACCAAAATCACCTCTATCATAAAATGTTAAAGGGTCCACAACATGTCGTACTTGTGTGACACGGAGCCCCACTGGTGGGTCACTACTCCCTCAGCAACTCATCAGACCTGACAAACTCACTATACCTAACACATTGCTGCCATGGTAGCATGGTATTTAGCTATAAAGAATGTTATATAAGGTATCAACTGAAAACGTATATCATAATGGTCATAATAATCATTGTGGGGTGTTTGTGTGGATAACAATGAAAAAGTTGTAGGTATACACTGAAAACATGCTCAATCCATGAAACAAGGCAGAGCTGGCAAACAAGTTTGTCTGAGACAAAGGAAAGTTGAGTGGCTTGTCGGCCTGTATCTCGAATGTAAATGGAGCAGGCTGAACCAAAACAATGAGAATATTTGCACATTGAGGCAAAAGGTGAAGCTGACTGATAGAAGAATTAGAACAACATGGGAAAGACAGCATCGTCCCCACCCTGAAGACCAATCAGTGGGGGAGAGGAACGTTGTCTGGGGTCACACTCCCAAGGGTTACTGGACTATCAGAAGAGGGGAAAAGACATCGTAGTTAGCCATCTCTGAGGGAACAGAGAGATCAACACTCTTTGCATCCATGAGAGCTGGATTCCGGCCCAAGGGGTGGGTGGCTTGTGGTGCTGAGAGGAGGCGTTAGGAGAGAAAACTACCTTAGACAAGGATTGTAGCCTAAGTTGTAGTCACTAGAAAGGCTATTATACTTTTGTTTTATTTGTAACCATTTTCTGTTTCTATTATCCTTGCTTCTCGGCTCTCTATGAGCTGAGGGGTGAAAACATTATCACTTAAATCTCTGTTCTTCATCAATAAACTTATCCTTATTGTAGTAGAAATTCATCTCAGAGCTGTTATACTAAGAAAGGGGTTCATCCTCAGCTGATCTAACAGGTTGATGTGTGCACTGTCTCATTGGAGACAGCAGACTTGGTAACTTCTGCAAGTATACAGTGACGGGGCTGGACACTGCAGAGGAATGCTCTTCAAGGGGGGCTGAAAGTTGGGGGGCACCTAATGTTAACCTGCCAGGCAAGGCTAGGACTGGCAGAGGCTTGAGGAGAGCATTTGAGTGGCTGAAAGGCCGGTGTTGCACTGAGCTGATGCCAAGACTCTCCCGCTGCAGGCAGGGTGTTAAACAAGGACACGCACAGGCATTGGTGCTCCACAAAAGCATCACAATTTGTACGTGGACTCCAATACGTAGAGGCCTTCCAACAATTCAAAGAGTTATTTTAGTTGTTACCAATGAACTCTTGAGTTAAAGAGACCCATCACATGCTAAATAACACAAAACAAGGTCTCAGAGCTGCAGCCGTGTTAGTCTGTATCTGCAAAAAGAACAGGAGTACTTGTGGCACCTTAGAGACTAACACATTTATTAGAGCATAAGCTTTCGTGGGCTACAGCCCATTTCTTCGGATGCATAACGAAGAAGTGGGCTGTAGCCCACGAAAGCTTATGCTCTAATAAATTTGTTAGTCTCTAAGGTGCCACAAATCCTCCTGTTCTTTTTACAAAACAAGGTCTGCGCTCTAGGAAGCTACAGACACAAAGCCAGGTTTGGTAAAACAAAAGCAGATCCCTGACTGAAGTCACAAGAGCAAATGAGTTTGTTCACATTTGTCCATGCCACCAAAACTAACAGTTTTGGCTGATTTCTGCATCAGTGGCAGCCTCTGCGCAAGAGAGAATTGGGAGTAGAACAGCAGGGGGCTGCAGGTCAGGATTGAGGGGCAGAACTCTGTGCGTGTGG